>NW_028227366.1:241281-333781 GCF_978045245.1 Mus caroli | reverse complement strand
TATTTATTTATATATGTATGTAATTATTAGATATAAGTACACTGTAGCTGTTCAGACACTCCAGTAGAGGGTGTCAGATTCTGGAGAATCTAAATCCCTCTTATGGTCTCCATATGATGTACATAAACACAGCCTAACATATACTTCTAAAAATTAAAAGATCTGTGGGGACACTGAAAGGGCTCAACAATTAACAGCATTGTCTCGTCTTATAGAGAACCTGGGATCAACTACCAGCAACTATATGGTGGTCCATCTCCAGTTCCAGGGGATCAGACAGACAGACAAACAGACAGTGATAAGTATGGCAGGTCTGCCTGGTCTTTCTTTCTTTCTTATCCTTTTTTTAAAAAAATGTTTGTTTATTTATTTATTTATTTATTCATTTATTTATTTATTAGATATAAGTACACTATAGCTGTTCAGACACTCCAGTAGAGGGTGTCAGATTCTGGAGAATCTAAATCCCTCTTATGGTCTGCATATGATGTACATAAACACAGCCTCACATATACTTCTAAAAATTTAAAGATGGGTGGGGCCACTGGGAGGGCTCAACAATTAACAGCACTGACTCCTCTTCCAGAGAACCTGGGATCAACTACCAGCAACTATTCGTGGCCCATCTCCAGTTACCAGAGATCAGATAGACAGACAGACAGACAGACAGAGGTGGAAAATAAGAAAATCACACTGTAGGACCCAGAATTACGAAAAAAATTGAAAAAATGTGGAAAATGAGAAAATCACATGCAGGGCCCAGAATATTTCGAGAAACACTGAAAAACGTGAAAATTAAAAATTCACACTGTTGGACACAGAATATGGCGAGAAACCATGAAAAAGTGGATAATTAAAATTCACACTGCAGGACACAGAATATGCCAAGAAACCCTGAAAACGTGGAAAAATAAAAATTAACACTGAAGGACCTGGAATATGGCAAGAAAACCTGAAAAACGTGGAAATGAGAAAAATCACAGTGTAGGACCCAGAATATGAAGAAAAAACCTGTAAAACGTGAAAAATTAAAAATTCACACTGAAGAACCCAGAATATTGCGAGAAAATCTGAAAAACGTGGAAAATGAAAAATACACACTGTAGGACCCAGAACATGGCAAGAAACCCTGAAAGAGTAGAAAATTAAAAACTCACACTGAAGGACCCCAAATATGGCAAGAAACCCTGAAAAAAGTAGAAAATTACAAACTGACACTGAAGAACCCCAATTATGGCGAGAAAACCTGAAAAAGGTGGAAAATGAGAAAATCACACTGTAGGACCCAGAATTACGAAAAAACTTGAAAATATCGAAAATGAGAAAATCACACTGTAGGACCCAGAATATGCCAAGAAACCCTGAAAACGTGAAAAATTAAAAATACAACGTTTAGGACCCAGAATACGGCGAGAAACCCTGAAAAAAGTAGAAAATTACAAACTCACACTGAAGGACCCGAAAAATGGTCTGAAAGGTTGAAAAAGGTGGAAAATGAGAAAATCACACTGTAGGACCCAGAATTACGAAAAAAAAAATTGAAAAACGTGGAAAATGAGAAAATCATACTGCAGGAACCAGAATATGCCTAGAAACCCTGAAAATCATGAAAATTAAAAATTCACACTGTCAGACACATAATATGGCCAGAAACCATGAAAGAAGTGGAAAATTAAAAATTCACACTGTATTACCCAGAATATGGCGAGACATACTGAAAAACGTGGAAAATTAAAAATTCACACTGAAGGACCTGGGATATGGCCAGGAAACCTTAAAAACGAGGAAAATTCAAAACTCACATGGTAGGAACCAGAATAAGGCAAGAAAACCTGAAAAACCTGGAAATGAGAAAATCAAACTGTAGGACCCAGAATATGACAAAAAAAAACCTGAAAAAATTACAAAATTAAAAATTCACACTGAAAGACCCTGAATATGGTGAAAAAACCTGAAAAGGTGGAAAATGAGAATAATCACACTGTAGGACACAGAATGGCAAAAAAAAAAAAAAAACTTGAAAAATGTCGAAAACCAGAAAATCACACTGTAGGACCCAGAATATGACGAAAAACCTGGAAAACGTGGAAAATTAAAAATGCACGTTGTAGGACACAAAATATGCCGAGAAACCCTGAAAAACGTGAAAATTAAAAATTCACACTGAAGGACCTGGAATACAGTAAGGTAACCTGAAAAACGTGGAAATGAGAAAATCACAATTTAGGACCCAGAATATGATGAAAAAAACTGAAACACGTGGAAAATGAAAAATACACGCTGTAGGACACAGAATATGTCGAGAAACCCTGAAAAATTAGAAAATTAAAAACTCACACTGAAGGACCCTAAATATGGCGAGAGAACCTGAAAAAACTAGAAAATTAAAAATTCACACTGAAGGACTTGGAATATGGCGATAAAACCTGAAAAACGAGGAAAATTAAAAAATCACACTGAAGGACCCCAAATATAGTGAGAAAATCTGAAAAAGCTGGAAAATGAGAATAATCACACTGTAGGACCCAGAATTGTGAAAAAACTTGAAAAACGTCGAAAATGAGAAAATCACTCTGTAGGACACAGAATATGGCAAGAAACCCTGAGAAATGTGGAAAATTAAAAATACACTCTGTAGCACCCAGAATATGGCAAAAAACCCTCAAAAAAGTAGAAAATTAAAAACTCACACTGAAGGACCCCGAATATGGCGAGAAAAACAGAAAAAGGTGGAAAGTGAAAATAATCACACTGTATTACCCAGAATTACGAAAAAACATGAAAAAATTCGAAAATGAGAAAATCACACTGTAGGACCCAGAATATGGGGAGAAATCCTGAGAAACGTGGAAAATAAAAAATACACTCTGTAGAACCCAGAATATGGCAAGAAACCCTCAAAAAAGTAGAAAATTAAAAACTCACACTGAAGGACCCCGATTATGGCGAGAAAACATAAAAAAGGTAGAAAATGAGAATAAACACAATGTATTACCCAGAATTACAAAAACATGAAAAACATCGAAAATGAGAAAATCACACTTGTAGGACCCAGAAATATGAAAAAACTTGAAAAACGTGGAAAATGAGAAAATCACACTGCAGAAACCAGAATATGCTGAACAACCATGAAAAACCTGAAAATTAAAAATTCACACTGTTGGACACAGAATATGGTGAGAAACCATGAAAAGACTGGACAATTAAAAATTCACACTTTATTACCGAGATATGGAGAGAAATACTGAAAACCGTGGAAAAAAATTCACACTGAAGGACCTGGAATACGACAGGACCTGGAATACGGCAAGAGACCCTGAAATACATGGAAATGAGAAAATCACACAGTAGGACCCAGAATATGACGAAAAAACCTGAAAAAGGTAAAATATTAAAATATCACACGGAAGGACCCGGAATATGGCGAAAAACCTGAAAAACGAGGAAGATAAAAAACTAACACTGAAGGACACAGAATATGGCGAGAAAACCTGAAAAGAGTTGAAAATTAAAAATTCACACTGAAAGACCCCGAATATGATGAGAAAACCTGAAAAAGGTGGAAAATGAGAATAATCACACTGTAGGACCCAGATTATGACCCGAAACCCTGAAAACGTGGAAAATTAAAAGTACATGCTGTAGGACCCAGAATATGGCGAGAAAACCTGAAAAGAGTAGAAAATTAAAAATTCACACTGAAAGACCCCGAATATGATGAGAAAAACTGAAAAAGGTGGAAAATGAGAAAATCACACTGTAGGACCCAGAATATGGGGAGAAATCCTGAGAAACGTGGAAAATAAAAAATACACTCTGTAGCACCCAGAATATGGCAAGAAACCCTCAAAAAAGTAGAAAATTAAAAACTCACACTGAAGGACCCCGAATATGGCGAGAAAACATAAAAAAGGTAGAAAATGAGAATAAACACAATGTATTACCGAGAATTACAAAAACATGAAAAACATCGAAAATGAGAAAATCACACTTGTAGGACCCAGAAATATGAAAAAACTTGAAAAACGTGGAAAATGAGAAAATCACACTGCAGAAACCAGAATATGCTGAACAACCATGAAAAACCTGAAAATTAAAAATTCACACTGTTGGACACAGAATATGGTGAAAAACCATGAAAAGACTGGACAATTAAAAATTCACACTTTATTACCGAGATATGGAGAGAAATACTGAAAACCGTGGAAAAAAATTCACACTGAAGGACCTGGAATACGACAGGACCTGGAATACGGCAAGAGACCCTGAAATACATGGAAATGAGAAAATCACACAGTAGGACCCAGAATATGACGAAAAAACCTGAAAAAGGTAAAATATTAAAATATCACACGGAAGGACCCGGAATATGGCGAAAAACCTGAAAAACGAGGAAGATAAAAAACTAACACTGAAGGACACAGAATATGGCGAGAAAACCTGAAAAGAGTAGAAAATTAAAAATTCACACCGAAAGACCCCGAATATGATGAGAAAACCTGAAAAAGGTGGAAAATGAGAATAATCACACTGTAGGACCCAGATTATGACCCGAAACCCTGAAAACGTGGAAAATTAAAAGTACATGCTATAGGACCCAGAATATGGCGAGAAAACCTGAAAAGAGTAGAAAATTAAAAATTCACACTGAAAGACCCCGAATATGATGAGAAAAACTGAAAAAGGTGGAAAATGAGAATAATCACACTGTAGGACCCAGATTATGCCCAGAAGCCCTGAAAACCTGGAAAATTAAAAATACATGCTGTATAACCCAGAATATGCCAAGAAACCCTGAAAAAGGTTGAAAATTACAAACTCACACTGTAGGACCCCAAATATGGTGAGAAACCCTCCAAAAGGTGGAAAATGAGAAAATCCCACTGCAGCACCCAGAATATGCTGAGAAAATGTGAAAAACGTGAAAATTAAAAATTCACACTAACGGACCCAGAATATGGCGAGAAACAATTAATAAAAAAGTACAAAATTAAAAACTCACAGTGAAGGGAGCCCAAACATGGCGAGAAAACCTGAAAAAGGTGGAAAATGAGAAAATCACACTATAGGACCCAGAATTACGAAAAAAATTGAAAAAATGTGGAAAATGAGAAAATCACATGCAGGGCCCAGAATATTTCGAGAAACAATTAATAAAAAAGTACAAAATTAAAAACTCACAGTGAAGGAGCCCAAACATGGCGAGAAAACCTGAAAAAGGTGGGAAAATGAGAAAATCACACTATAGGACCCAGAATTACGAAAAAAATTGAAAAAAATGTGGAAAATGAGAAAATCACATGCAGGGCCCAGAATATTTCGAGAAACACTGAAAAACGTGAAAATTAAAAATTCACACTGTTGGACACAGAATATGGCGAGAAACCATGAAAAAAGTGGATAATTAAAATTCACACTGCAGGACACAGAATATGCCAAGAAACCCTGAAAACGTGGAAAATTAAAAATTAACACTGAAGGACCTGGAATATGGCAAGAAAACCTGAAAAACGTGGAAATGAGAAAAATCACAGTGTAGGACCCAGAATATGAAGAAAAAAGCTGTAAAACGTGAAAAATTAAAAATTCACACTGAAGAACCCAGAATATTGCGAGAAAATCTGAAAAACGTGGAAAATGAAAAATACACACTGTAGGACCCAGAACATGGCAAGAAACCCTGAAAGAGTAGAAAATTAAAAACTCACACTGAAGGACCCCAAATATGGCAAGAAACCCTGAAAAAAGTAGAAAATTACAAACTGACACTGAAGAACCCCAATTATGGCGAGAAAACCTGAAAAAGGTGGAAAATGAGAAAATCACACTGTAGGACCCAGAATTACGAAAAAACTTGAAAATATCGAAAATGAGAAAATCACACTGTAGGACCCAGAATATGCCAAGAAACCCTGAAAACGAGAAAAATTAAAAATACAACGTTTAGGACCCAGAATACGGCGAGAAACCCTGAAAAAAGTAGAAAATTACAAACTCACACTGAAGGACCCCGAAAAATGGTCTGAAAGGTTGAAAAAGGTGGAAAATGAGAAAATCACACTGTAGGACCCAGAATTACGAAAAAAATTGAAAAACGTGGAAAATGAGAAAATCATACTGCAGGACCCAGAATATGCCGAGAAACCCTGAAAATCATGAAAATTAAAAATTCACACTGTCAGACACATAATATGGCGAGAAACCATGAAAGAAGTGGAAAATTAAAAATTCACACTGTATTACCCAGAATATGGCGAGACATACTGAAAAACGTGGAAAATTAAAAATTCACACTGAAGGACCCGGGATATGGCCAGGAAACCTGAAAAACGAGGAAAATTCAAAACTCACATGGTAGGAACCAGAATAAGGCAAGAAAACCTGAAAAACGTGGAAATGAGAAAATCAAACTGTAGGACCCAGAATATGACAAAGAAAAACCTGAAAAAATTACAAAATTAAAAATTCACACTGAAAGACCCCGAATATGGTGAGAAAACCTGAAAAGGTGGAAAATGAGAATAATCACACTGTAGGACACAGAATGGAAAAAAAAAAAACCATGAAAAATGTCGAAAACCAGAAAATCACACTGTAGGACCCAGAATATGACGAAAAAAACTGGAAAACGTGGAAAATTAAAAATGCACGCTGTAGGACCCAAAATATGCCGAGAAACCCTGAAAAACGTGAAAATTAAAAATTCACACTGAAGGACCTGGAATACAGTAAGATAACCTGAAAAACGTGGAAATGAGAAAATCACAATTTAGGACCCAGAATATGACGAAAAAACCTGAAACACGTGGAAAATGAAAAATACACGCTGTAGGACACAGAATATGTCGAGAAACCCTGAAAAATTAGAAAATTAAAAACTCACACTGAAGGACCCCAAATATGGCGAGAGAACCTGAAAAAACTAGAAAATTAAAAATTCACACTTAAGGACTTGGAATATGGCTATAAAACCTGAAAAACGAGGAAAATTAAAAAATCACACTGAAGGACCCCAAATATAGTGAGAAAACCCGAAAAAGCTGGAAAATGAGAATAATCACACTGTAGGACCCAGAATTGTGAAAAAACTTGAAAAACGTCAAAAATGAGAAAATCACACTGTAGGACACAGAATATGGGGAGAAATCCTGAGAAACGTGGAAAATAAAAAATACACTCTGTAGCACCCAGAATATGGCAAGAAACCCTCAAAAAAGTAGAAAATTAAAAACTCACACTGAAGGACCCCTAATATGGTACAAAAAACATGAAAAAGGTAGAAAATGAGAATAAACACAATGTATTAACCAGAATTACAAAAACATGAAAAACATCGAAAATGAGAAAATCACACTTGTAGGACCCAGAAATATGAAAAAACTTGAAAAACGTGGAAAATGAGAAAATCACACTGCAGAAACCAGAATATGCTGAACAACCATGAAGAACCTGAAAATTAAAAATTCACACTGTTGGACACAGAATATGGTGAGAAACCATGAAAAGACTGGACAATTAAAAATTCACACTTTATTACCGAGATATGGAGAGAAATACTGAAAACCGTGGAAAAAAATTCACACTGAAGGACCTGGAATACGACAGGACCTGGAATACGGCAAGAGACCCTGAAATACATGGAAATGAGAAAATCACACAGTAGGACCCAGAATATGACGAAAAAACCTGAAAAAGGTAAAATATTAAAATATCACACGGAAGGACCCGGAATATGGCGAAAAACCTGAAAAACGAGGAAGATAAAAAACTAAACACTGAAGGACACAGAATATGGCGAGAAAACCTGAAAAGAGGAGAAAATTAAAAATTCACACTGAAAGACCCCGAATATGATGAGAAAACCTGAAAAAGGTGGAAAATGAGAATAATCACACTGTAGGACCCAGATTATGCCCAGAAACCCTGAAAACGTGGAAAATTAAAAGTACATGCTGTAGGACCCAGAATATGGCGAGAAAACCTGAAAAGAGTAGAAAATTAAAAATTCACACTGTGTCTTAGTCAGGGTTTCTATTCCTGCACAAACATCATGACCAAGAAGCAAGTTGGGGAGGAAAGGGTTTATTCGGCTTACACTTCCATGCTGCTGTTCATCACCAAAGGAAGTCAGGACTGGAACTCAGACAGGTCAGAAAGCAGGAGCTGATGCAGAGGCCATGGAGGGATGTTCTTTACTGGCTTGCCTTCCCTGGCTTGCTCAGCCTGCTCTCTTATAGAGCCCAAGACTACCAGCCCAGAGATGGTCCCACCCACAAGGGGCCTTTCCCCCTTGATCACAAATTGAGAAAATGCCTTACAGTTGGATCTCTTGGAGGCATTTCCTCAACTGAAGCTCCTTTCTCTGTGATAACTCCAGCTGTGTCAAGTTGACACAAAAATAGCCAGTACAATTGACCCCTTGTCAACTTGACACACAAACACATCACTAGTAAGCCTCAACCCTTACATTCTTATTCATCCCCAAGATCTAAATAACTTTAAAAGTCCCACAGTTTTTACATATCTTAAATTTTCAATCTCTTTAAAATATCCAACTCTTTTAAAATCCAAAGTCTTTTTACAATTAAAAGTCTCTTAACTGTGGGCTCCACTAAAACAGTTTCTTCCTTCAAGAGGGAAAATATCAGGGCACAGTCACAATCAAAGCAAAAATCAATTTCCAACCGTCCCAACGTCTGGGATCCAACTCACGATCTTCTGGGCTCCTCCAAGGGCTTGGGTCACTTCTCCAGCCATGCCCTTTGTAGCACACACGTCGTCCTCTGGGCTCCAGATGCCTGTACTCCACTGCTGCTGCTGCTCTTGGTGGTCATCTCATGGTACTGGCATCTCCAAAACACTGCATGACCCCTTCAGTCCTGGGCCTTCAATTGCAACTGAGGCTGCACCTTCACCAATGGCCTTCCATGGCCTCTCACAGTGCCGAGCCTCAGCTCCTCTGCATGACCCCTTCATGCCTTCAAAACCAGTACCACCTGGGTGACCCTTACACATTACCAAGTCCCGCTGCAGAAGGAGTACAACCTTGCCTATCTCTGGAACACAGCCTCTTTGTGCTTTCAGAAAACACTTCCCAGAAGATGTCACCTCAACGATGCTGGTCTCTTCTTAATCACCGCTAATTTCTTAGCTCCAGCTAACCAGCATCAATAGTCCCAGTAATGCAAAGTTTTTGCTTTAGTAGTTCTGGTATCTTGTTAATCACAGCTGATTCTTCAGCCCCAGCTAACCAGAACTACAAAATCTTCACAATCAAAACAGCAATGGCCCTGAAAAGAGTCTTTAATTTTCCCTCTGAAATTTCACAAACCAGACCTCCATCTTCTGCTCTGTTCTCAACATTATCTTCCAAGCTCCTACACAACATCTGACAGAGCACTTAACAACGAATGGATCTTCAAGTCCAAAGTTCCAAAGTCCTTCCACAGTCCTCCCCAAAACATGGTCAGGTTGTCACAGGAATACCCCACTCCGCTGGTACCAATTTGTCTTAGTCAGGGTTTCTATTCCTGCACAAACATCATGACCAAGAAGCAAGTTGGGGAGGAAAGGGTTTATTCGGCTTACACTTCCATGCTGCTGTTCATCACCAAAGGAAGTCAGGACTGGAACTCAGACAGGTCAGAAAGCAGGAGCTGATGCAGAGGCCATGGAGGGATGTTCTTTACTGGCTTGCCTTCCCTGGCTTGCTCAGCCTGCTCTCTTATAGAGCCCAAGACTACCAGCCCAGAGATGGTCCCACCCACAAGGGGCCTTTCCCCCTTGATCACAAATTGAGAAAATGCCTTACAGTTGGATCTCTTGGAGGGCATTTCCTCAACTGAAGCTCCTTTCTCTGTGATAACTCCAGCTGTGTCAAGTTGACACAAAAATAGCCAGTACACACTGAAAGACCCCGAATATGATGAGAAAAACTGAAAAAGGTGGAAAATGAGAATAATCACACTGTAGGACCCAGATTATGCCCAGAAACCCTGAAAACGTGGAAAATTAAAAATACATGCTGTAGGACCCAGAATATGGCGAGAAAACCTGAAAAAAGTAGAAAATTAAAAATTCACACTGAAGAACCCCGAATATGGCAAGACAACCTGAAAAAGGTGGAAAATGAGAATAATCACAGTGTAGGACCCAGATTATGCCCAGAAACCCTGAAAACGTGGAAAATTAAAAATACATGCTGTAGGACCCAGAATATGCCAAGAAACCCTGAAAAAGGTTGAAAATTACAAACTCACACTGTAGGACCCCAAATATGGTGAGAAACCCTCCAAAAGGTGGAAAAATGAGAAAATCCCACTGCAGCACCCAGAATATGCCGAGAAAATGTGAAAAACGTGAAAATTAAAAATTCACACTAACGGACCCAGAATATGGCGAGAAACAATTAATAAAAAAGTACAAAATTAAAAACTCACAGTGAAGGAGCCCAAACATGGCGAGAAAACCTGAAAAAGGTGGAAAATGAGAAAATCACACTGTAGGACCCAGAATTACGAAAAAAAAATTGAAAAAATGTGGAAAATGAGAAAATCACATGCAGGGCCCAGAATATTTCGAGAAACACTGAAAAACGTGAAAATTAAAAATTCACACTGTTGGACACAGAATATGGCGAGAAACCATGAAAAAAGTGGATAATTAAAATTCACACTGCAGGACACAGAATATGCCAAGAAACCCTGAAAACGTGGAAAATTAAAAATTAACACTGAAGGACCTGGAATATGGCAAGAAAACCTGAAAAACGTGGAAATGAGAAAAATCACAGTGTAGGACCCAGAATATGAAGAAAAAAGCTGTAAAACGTGAAAAATTAAAAATTCACACTGAAGAACCCAGAATATTGCGAGAAAATCTGAAAAACGTGGAAAATGAAAAATACACACTGTAGGACCCAGAACATGGCAAGAAACCCTGAAAGAGTAGAAAATTAAAAACTCACACTGAAGGACCCCAAATATGGCAAGAAACCCTGAAAAAAGTAGAAATTACAAACTGACACTGAAGAACCCCAATTATGGCGAGAAAACCTGAAAAAGGTGGAAAATGAGAAAATCACACTGTAGGACCCAGAATTACGAAAAAACTTGAAAATATCGAAAATGAGAAAATCACACTGTAGGACCCAGAATATGCCAAGAAACCCTGAAACGTGAAAAATTAAAAATACAACGTTTAGGACCCAGAATACGGCGAGAAACCCTGAAAAAAGTAGAAAATTACAAACTCACACTGAAGGACCCGAAAAATGGTCTGAAAGGTTGAAAAAGGTGGAAAATGAGAAAATCACACTGTAGGACCCAGAATATGACAAAGAAAAACCTGAAAAAATTACAAAATTAAAAATTCACACTGAAAGACCCCGAATATGGTGAGAAAACCTGAAAAGGTGGAAAATGAGAATAATCACACTGTAGGACACAGAATGGAAAAAAAAAAAAAAAACCATGAAAAATGTCGAAAATGAGAAAATCACACTGTAGGACCCAGAATATGACGAAAAAACCTGGAAAACGTGGAAAATTAAAAATGCACGCTGTAGGACCCAAAATATGCCGAGAAACCCTGAAAAACGTGAAAATTAAAAATTCACACTGAAGGACCTGGAATACAGTAAGATAACCTGAAAAACGTGGAAATGAGAAAATCACAATTTAGGACCCAGAATATGACGAAAAAAAACTGAAACACGTGGAAAATGAAAAATACACGCTGTAGGACACAGAATATGTCGAGAAACCCTGAAAAATTAGAAAATTAAAAACTCACACTGAAGGACCCCAAATATGGCGAGAGAACCTGAAAAAACTAGAAAATTAAAAATTCACACTGAAGGACTTGGAATATGGCGATAAAACCTGAAAAACGAGGAAAATTAAAAAATCACACTGAAGGACCCCAAATATAGTGAGAAAATCTGAAAAAGCTGGAAAATGAGAATAATCACACTGTAGGACCCAGAATTGTGAAAAAACTTGAAAAAACGTCAAAAATGAGAAAATCACACTGTAGGACACAGAATATGGCAAGAAACCCTGAGAAATGTGGAAAATTAAAAATACACTCTGTAGCACCCAGAATATGGCAAAAAACCCTCAAAAAAGTAGAAAATTAAAAACTCACACTGAAGGACCCCGTATATGGCGAGAAAAACAGAAAAAGGTGGAAAGTGAAAATAATCACACTGTATTACCCAGAATTACGAAAAAACATGAAAAAAATCAAAAATGAGAAAAATCACACTGTAGGACCCAGAATATGGGGAGAAATCCTGAGAAATGTGGAAAATAAAAAATACACTCTGTAGCACCCAGAATATGGCAAGAAACCCTCAAAAAAGTAGAAAATTAAAAACTCACACTGAAGGACCCCTAATATGGCCAGAAAACATGAAATGGGTAGAAAATGAGAATAAACACAATGTATTACCCAGAATTACAAAAACATGAAAAACATCGAAAATGAGAAAATCACACTTGTAGGACCCAGAAATATGAAAAAACTTGAAAAACGTGGAAAATGAGAAAATCACACTGCAGAAACCAGAATATGCTGAACAACCATGAAAAACCTGAAAATTAAAAATTCACACTGTTGGACACAGAATATGGTGAAAAACCATGAAAAGACTGGACAATTAAAAATTCACACTTTATTACCGAGATATGGAGAGAAATACTGAAAACCGTGGAAAAAAATTCACACTGAAGGACCTGGAATACGACAGGACCTGGAATACGGCAAGAGACCCTGAAATACATGGAAATGAGAAAATCACACAGTAGGACCCAGAATATGACGAAAAAACCTGAAAAAGGTAAAATATTAAAATATCACACGGAAGGACCCGGAATATGGCGAAAAACCTGAAAAACGAGGAAGATAAAAAACTAACACTGAAGGACACAGAATATGGCGAGAAAACCTGAAAAGAGTAGAAAATTAAAAATTCACACTGAAAGACCCCGAATATGATGAGAAAACCTGAAAAAGGTGGAAAATGAGAATAATCACACTGTAGGACCTAGATTATGCCCAGAAACCCTGAAAACGTGGAAAATTAAAAATACATGCTGTAGGACCCAGAATATGGCGAGAAAACCTGAAAAAAATTAGAAAATTAAAAATTCACACCGAAGGACCCCGAATATGGCGAGAAAACCTGAAAAAGGTGGAAAATGAGAATAATCACACTGTAGGACCCAGATTATGCCCAGAAACCCTGAAAACGTGGAAAATTAAAAATACATGCTGTAGGACCCAGAATATGGCGAGAAAACCTGAAAAAAGTAGAAAATTAAAAATTCACACTGAAGGACCCCGAATATGGCAAGACAACCCTGAAAAAGGTGGAAAATGAGAATAATCACAGTGTAGGACCCAGATTATGCCCAGAAACCCTGAAAACGTGGAAAATTAAAAATACATGCTGTAGGACCCAGAATATGCCAAGAAACCCTGAAAAAGGTTGAAAATTACAAACTCACACTGTAGGACCCCAAATATGGTGAGAAACCCTCCAAAAGGTGGAAAATGAGAAAATCCCACTGCAGCACCCAGAATATGCCGAGAAAATGTGAAAAACGTGAAAATTAAAAATTCACACTAACGGACCCAGAATATGGCGAGAAACAATTAATAAAAAAGTACAAAATTAAAAACTCACAGTGAAGGAGCCCAAACATGGCGAGAAAACCTGAAAAAGGTGGAAAATGAGAAAATCACACTGTAGGACCCAGAATTACGAAAAAAATTGAAAAAATGTGGAAAATGAGAAAATCACATGCAGGGCCCAGAATATTTCGAGAAACACTGAAAAACGTGAAAATTAAAATCACACTGTTGGACACAGAATATGGCGAGAAACCATGAAAAAAGTGGATAATTAAAATTCACACTGCAGGACACAGAATATGCCAAGAAACCCTGAAAACGTGGAAAATTAAAAATTAACACTGAAGGACCTGGAATATGGCAAGAAAACCTGAAAAACGTGGAAATGAGAAAAATCACAGTGTAGGACCCAGAATATGAAGAAAAAACCTGTAAAACGTGAAAAATTAAAAATTCACACTGAAGAACCCAGAATATTGCGAGAAAATCTGAAAAACGTGGAAAATGAAAAATACACACTGTAGGACCCAGAACATGGCAAGAAACCCTGAAAGAGTAGAAAATTAAAAACTCACACTGAAGGACCCCAAATATGGCAAGAAACCCTGAAAAAAGTAGAAAATTACAAACTGACACTGAAGAACCCCAATTATGGCGAGAAAACCTGAAAAAGGTGGAAAATGAGAAAATCACACCGTAGGACCCAGAATTACGAAAAAACTTGAAAATATCGAAAATGAGAAAATCACACTGTAGGACCCAGAATATGCCAAGAAACCCTGAAAACGTGAAAAATTAAAAATACAACGTTTAGGACCCAGAATACGGCGAGAAACCCTGAAAAAAGTAGAAAATTACAAACTCACACTGAAGGACCCGAAAAATGGTCTGAAAGGTTGAAAAAGGTGGAAAATGAGAAAATCACACTGTAGGACCCAGAATTACGAAAAAAATTGAAAAACGTGGAAAATGAGAAAATCATACTGCAGGACCCAGAATATGCCTAGAAACCCTGAAAATCATGAAAATTAAAAATTCACACTGTCAGACACATAATATGGCGAGAAACCATGAAAGAAGTGGAAAATTAAAAATTCACACTGTATTACCCAGAATATGGCGAGACATACTGAAAAACGTGGAAAATTAAAAATTCACACTGAAGGACCCCGGATATGGCCAGGAAACCTGAAAAACGAGGAAAATTCAAAACTCACATGGTAGGAACCAGAATAAGGCAAGAAAACCTGAAAAAGGTGGAAATGAGAAAATCAAACTGTAGGACCCAGAATATGACTAAGAAAAACCTGAAAAAATTACAAAATTAAAAATTCACACTGAAAGACCCCGAATATGGTGAGAAAACCTGAAAAGGTGGAAAATGAGAATAATCACACTGTAGGACACAGAATGGAAAAAAAAAAAAAAACCATGAAAAATGTCGAAAATGAGAAAATCACACTGTAGGACCCAGAATATGACGAAAAAAACTGGAAAACGTGGAAAATTAAAAATGCACGCTGTAGGACCCAAAATATGCCGAGAAACCCTGAAAAACGTGAAAATTAAAAATTCACACTGAAGGACCTGGAATACAGTATGATAACCTGAAAAACGTGGAAATGAGAAAATCACAATTTAGGACCCAGAATATGACGAAAAAAACTGAAACACGTGGAAAATGAAAAATACACGCTGTAGGACACAGAATATGTCGAGAAACCCTGAAAAATTAGAAAATTAAAAACTCACACTGAAGGACCCCAAATATGGCGAGAGAACCTGAAAAAACTAGAAAATTAAAAATTCACACTTAAGGACTTGGAATATGGCTATAAAACCTGAAAAACGAGGAAAATTAAAAAATCACACTGAAGAACCCCAAATATAGTGAGAAAACCTGAAAAAGCTGGAAAATGAGAATAATCACACTGTAGGACACAGAATTGTGAAAAAACTTGAAAAACGTCAAAAATGAGAAAATCACACTGTAGGACACAGAATATGGGGAGAAATCCTGAGAAACGTGGAAAATAAAAAATACACTCTGTAGCACCCAGAATATGGCAAGAAACCCTCAAAAAAGTAGAAAATTAAAAACTCACACTGAAGGACCCCTAATATGGCCAGAAAACATGAAATGGTTAGAAAATGAGAATAAACACAATGTATTACCCAGAATTACAAAAACATGAAAAACATCGAAAATGAGAAAATCACACTTGTAGGACCCAGAAATATGAAAAAACTTGAAAAACGTGGAAAATGAGAAAATCACACTGCAGAAACCAGAATATGCTGAACAACCATGAAAAACCTGAAAATTAAAAATTCACACTGTTGGACACAGAATATGGTGAGAAACCATGAAAAGACTGGACAATTAAAAATTCACACTTTATTACCGAGATATGGAGAGAAATACTGAAAACCGTGGAAAAAAATTCACACTGAAGGACCTGGAATACGACAGGACCTGGAATACGGCAAGAGACCCTGAAATACATGGAAATGAGAAAATCACACAATAGGACCCAGAATATGACGAAAAAACCTGAAAAAGGTAAAATATTAAAATATCACACAGAAGGACCCGGAATATGGCGAAAAACCTGAAAAACGAGGAAGATAAAAAACTAACACTGAAGGACACAGAATATGGCGAGAAAACCTGAAAAGAGTAGAAAATTAAAAATTCACACTGAAAGACCCCGAATATGATGAGAAAACCTGAAAAAGGTGGAAAATGAGAATAATCACACTGTAGGACCCAGATTATGACCAGAAACCCTGAAAACGTGGAAAATTAAAAGTACATGCTGTAGGACCCAGAATATGGCGAGAAAACCTGAAAAGAGTAGAAAATTAAAAATTCACACTGAAAGACCCCGAATATGATGAGAAAACCTGAAAAAGTTGGAAAATGAGAATAATCACACTGTAGGACCCAGATTATGCCCAGAAACCCTGAAAACGTGGAAAATTAAAAATACATGCTGTAGGACCCAGAATATGCCAAGAAACCCTGAAAAAGGTTGAAAATTACAAACTCACACTGTAGGACCCCAAATATGGTGAGAAACCCTCCAAAAGGTGGAAAATGAGAAAATCACACTGCAGCACCCAGAATATGCCGAGAAAATGTGAAAAACGTGAAAATTAAAAATTCACACTAACGGACCCAGAATATGGCGAGAAACAATTAATAAAAAAGTACAAAATTAAAAACTCACAGTGAAGGAGCCCCAACATGGCGAGAAAACCTGAAAAAGGTGGAAAATGAGAAAATCACACTGTAGGACCCAGAATTACGAAAAAAATTGAAAAAATGTGGAAAATGAGAAAATCACATGCAGGGCCCAGAATATTTCGAGAAACACTGAAAAACGTGAAAATTAAAAATTCACACTGAAGAACCCAGAATATTGCGAGAAAATCTGAAAAACGTGGAAAATGAAAAATACACACTGTAGGACCCAGAACATGGCAAGAAACCCTGAAAGAGTAGAAAATTAAAAACTCACACTGAAGGACCCCAAATGCCATTTGCTTGGAAAATTGTTTTCCAGCCTTTCATTCTGAGGTAGTGTCTATCCTTTTCTCTGAGATGAGTTTCCTGTAAGCAGCAAAATGTTGGGTCTTGTTTGTGTAGCCAGTTTGTTAGTCTATGTCTTTTTATCGGGGAGTTGAGTCCATTGATATTAAGAGATATTAAGGAAAAGTAATTGTTGTTTCCTGTTATTTTTGTTGTTAAAGTTGGCATTTTGTTCTTGTGGCTGTCTACTTTTAGGTTTGTTGAGGGATTACCTTCTTGTTGTTTCTAGGGCGTGGTTCCTGTCCTTGTATTGGTTTTTTTCTGTTATTATCCTTTGAAGGGCTGGATTCGTGGAGAGATAATGTGTGAATTTGGTTTTGTCGTGGAATACTTTGGTTTCTCCATCTATGTTAATTGAGAGTTTGGCTGGGTATAGTAGCCTGGGCTGGAATTTGTGTTCTTTTAGTGTCTGTATAACATCTGTCCAGGATCTTCTGGCTTTCATAGTCTCTGGTGAAAAGTCTGGTGTAATTCTGATAGGCTTGCCTTTATATGTTACTTGGCCTTTTTCTCTTACTGCTTTTAGTATTCTATCTTTATTTAGAGCATTTGTTGCTCTGATTATTATGTGTCGGGAGGTATTTCTTTTCTGGTCCAGTCTATTTGGAGTTCTGTAGGCTTCTTGTATGTTCATGGGCATCTCTTTCTTTAGATTTGGGAAGTTTTCTTCTATAATTTTGTTGAAGATGTTTGCTGGTCCTTTGAGTTGAAAATCTTCATTCTCATCCACTCCTATTATCCGTAGGTTTGGTCTTCTCATTATGTCCTGTATTTCTTGGATGTTTTGAGTTAGGATCTTTTTGCATTTTACATTTTCCTTGATTGTTGTGCCGATGTTCTCTATGGAATCTTCTGCACCTGAGATTCTCTCTTCCATCTCTTGTATTCTGTTGCTGATGCTCGTATCTATGGTTCCAGATTTCTTTCCTAGGGTTTCTATCTCCAGTGTTGCCTCATTTTGGGTTTTCTTTATTGTGTCTACTTCCCTTTTTAGGTCTAGTATGGTTTTGTTCATTTCCATCATCTGTTTGGATGTGTTTTCCTGTTTTTCTGTAAGGACTTCTACCTGTTTGATTATGTTATCATGTTTTTCTTTAAGGATTTGTAACTCTTTAGCAGTGTTCTCCTGCAATTCTTTAAGGGATTTTTGTGCTTCCTCTTTATTGTCTTCTGCCTTTTTAGCAGTGTTCTCCTGCATTTCTTTAAGTGTGTTATTAAAGTCCTTCTTGAAGTCCTCTATCATCATCAGGAGATATGCTTTTAAATCCGTGTCTAGCTTTTCCGGTGTGTTGGGGTGCCCTGGACTGGGCGAAGTGGGGGTGCTGGGTTCTGATGATGGTGAGTGGTCTTGGTTTCTGTTAGTAAGATTATTACGTTTACCTTTCGCCATTTGGTAATCTCTGGGGTTAGTTGTTATCGTTGTCACTATTTAAAGATTGGAGCAGAAGCTGTGTTCCACTCACCAGCAGTCTCAAAATCCTGCGGCAGGGGTCGTGGGTAGCTGACAGTACCCCGGTGCTGGTCCAGCTGGAAGAGGCCTGTGGTCCTACTCAGGCCGTTTTTCTGCTTCCCTAACTAATGCAGTCTCTGGTCCCGCGTGCAATTGGATTGGAACAGAAACTGTGTTCCACTCTCCAGAAGTCTTAAGATCCAGCAGTCCCAAAATCCTGCGGCGGGGGTCGTGGGTAGCTGGCGGGTGTCAGGCAACCCTGCGCTCCCGATACCCCGGCGCTGATCCGGCTGGATGAGGCATGTGGTCCTACTCAGGCCAGTTTCTGCTTCCCTAACTAATCTCTAAATTCCTCTTATGGTCTGCATATTCGGTACATAAACACAGCCTTGCATATACTTCTAAAAATTTAAAGATGGGTGGGGCCACTGAGAGGGCTCAATAATTAACAGCATTGTCTCCTCTTTCAGAGAACCTGGGATAAACTACCAGCACCTTATGGTGGCCCATCTCCAGTTCCAGGGGATCAGACAGACAGACAGACAGAGAGACAGAGATATGGATGGCAGGCCTGCCTGGTCTTTCTTTATTTCTTATACTTTTTAAAAAATGTTTATTTATTTATTTATTTATTTATTTATTTATTTATTTATGTATTTATTAGATATAAGTACACTGTAGCCGTCTTCAGACACTCCAGAAGAGGGTGTCAGATTCTAGAGAATCTAAATCCCTCTTATGGTCTGAATATGATGTACATAAACACAGCCTTGCATATACTTCTAAAAATTTAAAGATGGGTGGGGCCACTGAGAGGGCTCAACAATTAACAGCATTGTCTCCTCTTTCAGAGAACCTGGGATAAACTACCAGCACCTTATGGTGGCCCATCTCCAGTTCCAGGGGATCAGACAGACAGACAGGCAGAGAGACAGAGATATGGATGGCAGGCCTGCCTGGTCTTTCTTTATTTCTTATACTTTTAAAAAAATGTTTATTTATTTATTTATTTATTTATTTATTTATTTATTTATTAAGACTGTAGCCGTCTTCAGACACTCCAGAAGAGGGTGTCAGATTCTAGAGAATCTAAATCCCTCTTATGGTCTGAATATGATGTACATAAACACAGCCTCACATATACTTCTAAAAATTATAAATAGTTGGGGCCACTGAAAGGACTCAACAATTAACAGCATTGTCTCCTCTTCCAGAGAACCTGGGATCAACTACCAGCACCTAAAAGGTGGCCCATCTCCAGTTCCAGGGGATCAGACAGACAGACAGACAGACAGTGATAAGGATGGCAGTCCTGCCTGGTCTTTCTTTCTTTCTTATCCTTTTTAAAAAAAATGTGTATTTATATATTTATTTATGTATTTATTAGATATAAGTACACTGTAGCTGTCTTCAGACACTCCAGAAGAGGGTGTCAGATTCTGGAGAATCTAAATCCCTTTTATGGTCTGCATATGATGTACATAAACACAGCCTCACATATACTTCTAAAAATTTAAAGATGTGTGGGGCCACTGAGAGGGCTCAACAATTAACAGCATTGTCTCCACTTTCAGAGAACCTGGGATAAACTACCAGCACCTTATGGTGGCCCATCTCCAGTTCCAGTGGATCAGACAGACAGACAGACAGAGAGACAGAGATATGGATGGCAGGCCTGACTGGTCTTTCTTTATTTCTTATACTTTTTAAAAAATGTTTATTTATTTATTTATTTATTTATTTATTTATTTATTTATTTATTTATGTATTTATTAGATATAAGTACACTGTAGCCGTCTTCAGACACTCCAGAAGATGGTGTCAGATTCTGGAGAATCTAAATCCCTCTTATGGTATGAATATGATGTACATAAACACAGCCTCTCATATACTTGTAAAAATTAAAATGGGTGGGGCCACGGAAAGGGCTCAACAATTAACAGCATTGTCTCCTCTTCCAGAGAACCTGGGATCAACTACCAGCACCTACAAGGTGGCTCATCTCCAGTTCCAGGGGGTCAGACAGACAGACAGACAGACAGAGATAAGTATGGCAGGCCTGCCTGGTCTTTCTTTCTTTCTTATGGTTTTAAAATAATGTTTATTTATTTATTTATTTATATATGTTTGTATTTATTAGATATAAGTACACTGTAGTTGTCTTCAGACACTCCAGAAGAGGGTGTCAGATTCTGGAGAAACTAAATCCCTCTTATGGTCTGCATATGATGTACATAAACACAGCCTAACATATACTTCTAAAAATTTAAAGATAGGTGGAGCCACTGAAAGGGCTCAACAATTAATAGCATTGTCTCCTCTTCCAGAGAACCTGGGATCAACTAACAGCAACTATATGGTGGCCCATCTCCAGTTCCAAGGGATCAGACAGTCTGACAGACAGACAGACTGACAGAGATTAGGATGGCAGGCCTGCCTGGTCTTTCTTTCTTTATTATCCTTTTTAAAAAATGTTTATTTATTTATGTATTTATTAGATATAAGTACACTGTAGCTGTCTTCAGACACTCCAGAAGAGGGTTTCAGATTCTGGAGAATCTAAATCCCTCTTATGGTCTGCATATGATGTACATAAACACAGCCTCACATATACTACTAAAAATTTAACGATGGGTGGGGCCACTGAAAGTGTTCAACAATTAACAGCATTGTCTCCTCTTCCAGAGAACCTGGGATAAACTACCAGCACTTATATGGTGGCCCATCTCCAGTTCCAGGGGATCAGAACGACTGATAGACAGACAGACAGAGATAAGGATGGTAGGCCTGCCTGGCCTTTCTTTTTTTCTTATCAGGTTTAAATAATGTTTATTTATTTATTTATTTATTTATTTATTTATTTATTTATGTATTTATTAGATATAAGTACACTGTAGCTGTCTTCAGACACTCCAGAAGAGGGTGTCAGGTTCTGGAGAATCTAAATCCCTCTTATGGTCTGCATATGATGTACACAAACACAGCCTCACATATACTACTAAAAATTTAACGATGGGTGGGGCCACTGAAAGCTCTCAACAATTAACAGCATTGTCTCCTCTTCCAGAGAACCTGGGATCAACTACCAGCACCTATATGGTGGCCCATCTCCAGTTCCAGGGGATCAGAACGACTGATAGACAGACAGACAGAGATAAGGATGGTAGGCCTGCCTGGTCTTTCTTTTTTTCTTATCCGGTTTAAATAATGTTTATTTATTTATTTATTTATTTATTTATTTATTAGATATAAGTACACTGTAGCTGTCTTCAGACACTCCAGAAGAGGGTGTCAGATTCTGGAGAATCTAAATCCCTCTTATGGTCTGCATATGATGTACATAAACACAGACTCACATATACTTCTAAAAATTTAAATATGGGTAGGGCCACTGATAGGGCTCAACAATTAAGAGCATTGTCTCCTCTTCCAGAGAACCTTGGATCAACTACCAGCAACTATATGGTGGCCCATCTCCAGTTCCAGGGGATCAGATAGACAGACAAACAGACAGGCAGAGATATGGATGGCAGGCCTGCCTGGTCTTTCTTTCTTTCTTATCCTTTTTAAAAAATGTTTATTTATTTATTTATTTATTTATCTATTTATTTATTAGATATAAGTACACTGTAGCTGTCTTCAGACACTCCAGAAGAGGGTGTCAGATTCTGGAGAATCTAAATCCCTCTTATGGTCTGCATATGATGTACATAAACACAGCCTCACATATACTTCTAAATATTTAAAGATCGGTAGGGCCACTTATAGGGCTCAACAATTAACAGCATTGTCTCCTCTTCCAGAGAACCTGGGATCAACTACCAGCAACTTTATGGTAGCCCAACTCCAGTTCCAGGGGATCAGACAGACAGACAGACAGACAGAGATAAGGATGGCAGGCCTGCCTGGTCTTAAATTCTTTTTTATCCTTTTTAAAAAATGTTTATTTATTTATTTATTTATTTATTTATTTATTTATTTATTTATTTATTTATTATATATAAGTACACCGTAGCTGTCTTCAGTCTCTCCAGTAGAGGGTGTCAGATTCTGGAGAATCTAAATCCTCTTATAATCTGAATATGATGTACATAAACACAGCCTCACATAAACTTCTAAATATTTAAAGAAGTGTGGGGCCACTGAAAGGGCTCAACGATTAACCGAATTGTCTCCTCTTCCAGAGAACCCTGGATCAACTACCAGCACTATATGGTGGCCCATCTCCAGTTCCCGGGGATCAGATAGACAGACAGACAGACAGACAGAGATATGGATGGCAGGCCTGCCTGGTCTTTCTTTCTTTCTTATACTTTTTAAAAAATGTTTATTTATTTATTTATTTATTTATTTATCTATTTATTTATTAGATATAAGTACACTGTAGCTGTCTTCAGACACTCCAGAAGAGGGTGTCAGATTCTGGAGAATCTAAATCCCTCTTATGGTCTGCATATGATGTACATAAACACAGCCTCACATATACCTCTAAATATTTAAAGATGGGTGGCGCCACTGAAAGGGCTCAACAATTAACAGCATTGTCTCCTCTTCCAGAGTACCTGGGATCAACTACCAGCAACTATATGGTGGCCCATCTCCAGTTCCAGGGGATCAGAAAGACAGACATACAGACAGTGATAAGGATGGCAGGCCTGCCTGGTCTTTCTTTCTTTCTTATCCTTTTTAATAAAATGTTTATTTATATATTTATTTATGTATTTATTAGATATAAGTACACTGTAGCTGTCTTCAGACACTCCAGCAGAGGGTGTCAGATTCTGGAGAATCTAAATCCCTCTTATGGTCTGCATATGATGTACATAAACACAGCCTCACATATACTTCTAAAAATTTAAAGATGTGTCGGGCCACTGAGAGGGCTCAACAATTAACAGCATTGTCTCCTCTTTCAGAGAACCTGGGATAAACTACCAGCAACTTATGGTGGCCCATCTCCAGTTCCAGTGGATCAGACAGACAGACAGACAGAGAGACAGAGATAAGGATGGCAGGCCTGCCTGGTCTTTCTTTATTTCTTATACTTTTTAAAAAATGTTTATTTATTTATTTATTTATTTATGTATTTATTAGATATAAGTACACTGTAGCTGTCTTCAGACACTCCAGAAGAGGGTGTCAGATTCTGGAGAATCTAAATCCCTCTTATGGTCTGCATATGATGTACATAAACACAGCCTCACATATAGTTCTAAATATTTAAAGATGGGTAGGGCCACTGATAGGGCTCAACAATTAACAGCATTGTCTCCTCTTCCAGAGAACCTGGGATCAACTACCAGCAACTTTATGGTAGCCCAACTCCAGTTCCAGGGGATCAGACAGACAGACAGACAGACAGAGATAAGGATGGCAGGCCAGCCTGGTCTTAATTTCTTTCTTATCCTTTTTAAAAAATGTTTATTTATTTATTTATTTATTTATTTATTTATTTATTTATTTATTTATTTATTATATATAAGTACACTGTATCTGTCTTCAGTCACTCCAGTAGAGGGTGTCAGATTCTGGAGAATCTAAATCCTCTTATAATCTGAATATGATGTACATAAACACAGCCTCACATAAACTTCTAAATATTTAAAGAAGTGTGGGGCCACTGAAAGGGCTCAACAATTAACCGAATTGTCTCCTCTTCCAGAGAACCTTGGATCAACTACCAGCACTATATGGTGGCCCACCTCCAGTTCCCGGGGATCAGATAGACAGACAGACAGACAGACAGACAGAGATATGGATGGCAGGCCTGCCTGGTCTTTCTTTCTTTCTTATACTTTTTAAAAAATGTTTATTTATTTATTTATTTATTTATTATATATAAGTACACCGTAGCTGTCTTCAGTCTCTCCAGTAGAGGGTGTCAGATTCTGGAGAATCTAAATCCTCTTATAATCTGAATATGATGTACATAAACACAGCCTCACATAAACTTCTAAATATTTAAAGAAGTGTGGGGCCACTGAAAGGGCTCAACGATTAACCGAATTGTCTCCTCTTCCAGAGAACCCTGGATCAACTACCAGCACTATATGGTGGCCCATCTCCAGTTCCCGGGGATCAGATAGACAGACAGACAGACAGACAGAGATATGGATGGCAGGCCTGCCTGGTCTTTCTTTCTTTCTTATACTTTTTAAAAAATGTTTATTTATTTATTTATTTATTTATTTATCTATTTATTTATTAGATATAAGTACACTGTAGCTGTCTTCAGACACTCCAGAAGAGGGTGTCAGGTTCTGGAGAATCTAAATCCCTCTTATGGTCTGCATATGATGTACATAAACACAGCCTCACATATACCTCTAAATATTTAAAGATGGGTGGCGCCACTGAAAGGGCTCAACAATTAACAGCATTGTCTCCTCTTCCAGAGTACCTGGGATCAACTACCAGCAACTATATGGTGGCCCATCTCCAGTTCCAGGGGATCAGACAGACAGACATACAGACAGTGATAAGGATGGCAGGCCTGCCTGGTCTTTCTTTCTTTCTTATCCTTTTTAATAAAATGTTTATTTATATATTTATTTATGTATTTATTAGATATAAGTACACTGTAGCTGTCTTCAGACACTCCAGCAGAGGGTGTCAGATTCTGGAGAATCTAAATCCCTCTTATGGTCTGCATATGATGTACATAAACACAGCCTCACATATACTTCTAAAAATTTAAAGATGTGTCGGGCCACTGAGAGGGCTCAACAATTAACAGCATTGTCTCCTCTTTCAGAGAACCTGGGATAAACTACCAGCAACTTATGGTGGCCCATCTCCAGTTCCAGTGGATCAGACAGACAGACAGACAGAGAGACAGAGATAAGGATGGCAGGCCTGCCTGGTCTTTCTTTATTTCTTATACTTTTTAAAAAATGTTTATTTATTTATTTATTTATTTATGTATTTATTAGATATAAGTACACTGTAGCTGTCTTCAGACACTCCAGAAGAGGGTGTCAGATTCTGGAGAATCTAAATCCCTCTTATGGTCTGCATATGATGTACATAAACACAGCCTCACATATAGTTCTAAATATTTAAAGATGGGTAGGGCCACTGATAGGGCTCAACAATTAACAGCATTGTCTCCTCTTCCAGAAAACCTGGGATCAACTACCAGCAACTTTATGGTAGCCCAACTCCAGTTCCAGGGGATCAGACAGACAGACAGACAGACAGAGATAAGGATGGCAGGCCAGCCTGGTCTTACTTTCTTTCTTATCCTTTTTAAAAAATGTTTATTTATTTATTTATTTATTTATTTATTTATTTATTTATTATATATAAGTACACTGTATCTGTCTTCAGTCACTCCAGTAGAGGGTGTCAGATTCTGGAGAATCTAAATCCTCTTATAATCTGAATATGATGTACATAAACACAGCCTCACATAAACTTCTAAATATTTAAAGAAGTGTGGGGCCACTGAAAGGGCTCAACAATTAACCGAATTGTCTCCTCTTCCAGAGAACCTTGGATCAACTACAAGCACTATATGGTGGCCCATCTCCCGTTCCCGGGGATCAGATAGACAGACAGACAGACAGACAGACAGAGATATGGATGGCAGGCCTGCCTGGTCTTTCTTTCTTTCTTATACTTTTTAAAAAATGTTTATTTATTTATTTATTTATTTATTAGATATAAGTACACTGTAGATGTCTTCAGACACTCCAGAAGAGGGTGTCAGATTCTGGAGAATCTAAATCCCTCTTATGGTCTGCATATGATGTACATAAACACAGCCTCACATATACCTCTAAATATTTAAAGATGGGTGGCGCCACTGAAAGGGCTCAACAATTAACAGCATTATGTCCTCTTCCAGAGTACCTGCGATCAACTACCAGCAACTATATGGTGGCCCATCTCCAGTTCCAGGGGATCAGACAGACAGACATACAGACAGTGATAAGGATGGCAGGCCTGCCTGGTCTTTCTTTCTTTCTTATCCTTTTTAAAAAATGTTTATTTATTTATTTATTTATTTATGTATTTATTTATTATATATAAGTACACTGTAGCTGTCTTCAGTCACTCCAGTAGAGGGTGTCAGATTCTGGAGAATCTAAATCCTCTTATAATCTGAATATGATGTACATAAACACGGCCTCATATAAACTTCTAAATATTTAAAGAAGTGTGGGGCCACTGAAAGGGCTCAACAATTAACCTAATTGTCTCCTCTTCCAGAGAACCTTGGATCAACTACCAGCACTATATGGTGGCCCATCTCCAGTTCCCGGGGATCAGATAGACAGACAGACCGACAGACAGAGATATGGATGGCAGGCCTGCCTGGTCTTTCTTTCTTTCTTATACTTTTTAAAAAATGTTTATTTATTTATTTATTTATTTATTTATTTATTTATCTATTTATGTATTAGATATAAGTACACTGTAGCTGTCTTCAGACACTCCAGAAGAGGGTGTCAGATTCTGGAGAATCTAAATCCCTCTTATGGTCTGCATATGATGTACATAAACACAGCCTCACATATACCTCTAAATATTTAAAGATGGGTGGCGCCACTGAAAGGGCTCAACAATTAACAGCATTGTCTCCTCTTCCAGAGTACCTGGGATCAACTACCAGCAACTATATGGTGGCCCATCTCCAGTTCCAGGGGATCAGACAGACAGACATACAGACAGTGATAAGGATGGCAGGCCTGCCTGGTCTTTCTTTCTTTCTTATCCTTTTTTAAAAAATGTTTATTTATATATTTATTTATGTATTTATTAGATATAAGTACACTGTAGCTGTCTTCAGACACTCCAGAAGAGGGTGTCAGATTCTGGAGAATCTAAATCCCTCTTATGGTCTGCATATGATGTACATAAACACAGCCTCACATATACTTCTAAAAATTTAAAGATGTGTCGGGCCACTGAGTGGGCTCAACAATTACCAGCATTGTCTCCTCTTTCAGAGAACCTGGGATAAACTACCAGCACCTTATGGTGGCCCATCTCCAGTTCCAGTGGATCAGACAGACAGACAGACAGAGAGACAGAGATAAGGATGGCAGGCCTGCCTGGTCTTTCTTTATTTCTTATACTTTTTAAAAAATGTTTATTTATTTATTTATTTATGTATTTATTAGATATAAGTACACTGTAGCTGTCTTCAGACACTCCAGAAGAGGGTGTCAGATTCTGGAGAATCTAAATCCCTCTTATGGTCTGCATATGATGTACATAAACACAGCCTCACAGATACTTCTAAATATTTAAAGATGGGTAGGGCCACTGATAGGGCTCAACAATTAACAGCATTGTCTCCTCTTCCAGAGAACCTGGGATCAACTACCAGCAACTTTATGGTAGCCCAACTCCAGTTCCAGGGGATCAGACAGACAGACAGACAGAGAGACAGAGATAAGGATGGCAGGCCAGCCTGGTCTTACTTTCTTTCTTATCCTTTTTAAAAAATGTTTGTTTATTTATTTATTTATTTATTTATTTATTTATTTATTATATATAAGTACACTGTATCTGTCTTCAGTCACTCCAGTAGAGGGTGTCAGATTCTGGAGAATCTAAATCCTCTTATAATCTGAATATGATGTACATAAACACAGCCTCACATAAACTTCTAAATATTTAAAGAAGTGTGGGGCCACTGAAAGGGCTCAACAATTAACCGAATTGTCTCCTCTTCCAGAGAACCTTGGATCAACTACCAGCACTATATGGTGGCCCATCTCCAGTTCCCGGGGATCAGATAGACAGACAGAGAGACAGACAGAGATATGGATGGCAGGCCTGCCTGGTCTTTCTTTCTTTCTTATACTTTTTAAAAAATGTTTATTTATTTATTTATTTATTTATTTATTTATTTATTTATTTATCTATTTATTTATTAGATATAAGTACACTGTAGCTGTCTTCAGTCACTCCAGTAGAGGGTGTCAGATTCTGGAGAATCTAAATCCTCTTATAATCTGAATATGATGTACATAAACACAGCCTAACATAAACTTCTAAATATTTAAAGAAGTGTGGGGCCACTGAAAGGGCTCAACAATTAACCGAATTGTCTCCTCTTCCAGAGAACCTTGGATCAACTACCAGCACTATATGGTGGCCCATCTCCAGTTCCCGGGGATCAGATAGACCGACAGACAGACAGACAGAGATATGGATGGCAGGCCTGCCTGGTCTTTCTTTCTTTCTTATACTTTTTAAAAAATGTTTATTTATTTATTTATTTATTTATTTATCTATTTATTTATTAGATATAAGTACACTGTAGCTGTCTTCAGACACTCCAGAAGAGGGTGTCAGATTCTGGAGAATCTAAATCCCTCTTATGGTCTGCATATGATGTACATAAACACAGCCTCACATATACTTCTAAAAATTTAAAGATGTGTCGGGCCACTGAGTGGGCTCAACAATTACCAGCATTGTCTCCTCTTTCAGAGAACCTGGGATAAACTACCAGCACCTTATGGTGGCCCATCTCCAGTTCCAGTGGATCAGACAGACAGACAGACAGAGAGACAGAGATAAGGATGGCAGGCCTGCCTGGTCTTTCTTTATTTCTTATACTTTTTAAAAAATGTTTATTTATTTATTTATTTATGTATTTATTAGATATAAGTACACTGTAGCTGTCTTCAGACACTCCAGAAGAGGGTGTCAGATTCTGGAGAATCTAAATCCCTCTTATGGTCTGCATATGATGTACATAAACACAGCCTCACATATACTTCTAAATATTTAAAGATGGGTAGGGCCACTGATAGGGCTCAACAATTAACAGCATTGTCTCCTCTTCCAGAGAACCTGGGATCAACTACCAGCAACTTTATGGTAGCCCAACTCCAGTTCCAGGGGATCAGACAGACAGACAGACAAAGAGACAGAGATAAGGATGGCAGGCCAGCCTGGTCTTACTTTCTTTCTTATCCTTTTTAAAAAATGTTTGTTTATTTATTTATTTATTTATTTATTTATTTATTTATTATATATAAGTACACTGTATCTGTCTTCAGTCACTCCAGTAGAGGGTGTCAGATTCTGGAGAATCTAAATCCTCTTATAATCTGAATATGATGTACATAAACACAGCCTCACATAAACTTCTAAATATTTAAAGAAGTGTGGGGCCACTGAAAGGGCTCAACAATTAACCGAATTGTCTCCTCTTCCAGAGAACCTTGGATCAACTACCAGCACTATATGGTGGCCCATCTCCAGTTCCCGGGGATCAGATAGACAGACAGAGAGACAGACAGAGATATGGATGGCAGGCCTGCCTGGTCTTTCTTTCTTTCTTATACTTTTTAAAAAATGTTTATTTATTTATTTATTTATTTATTTATTTATTTATTTATTTATCTATTTATTTATTAGATATAAGTACACTGTAGCTGTCTTCAGTCACTCCAGTAGAGGGTGTCAGATTCTGGAGAATCTAAATCCTCTTATAATCTGAATATGATGTACATAAACACAGCCTCACATAAACTTCTAAATATTTAAAGAAGTGTGGGGCCACTGAAAGGGCTCAACAATTAACCGAATTGTCTCCTCTTCCAGAGAACCTTGGATCAACTACCAGCACTATATGGTGGCCCATCTCCAGTTCCCGGGGATCAGATAGACCGACAGACAGACAGACAGAGATATGGATGGCAGGCCTGCCTGGTCTTTCTTTCTTTCTTATACTTTTTAAAAAATGTTTATTTATTTATTTATTTATTTATTTATTTATTTATTTATTTATCTATTTATTTATTAGATATAAGTACACTGTAGCTGTCTTCAGACACTCCAGAAGAGGGTGTCAGATTCTGGAGAATCTAAATCCCTCTTATGGTCTGCATATGATGTACATAAACACAGCCTCACATATACCTCTAAATATTTAAAGATTGGTGGCGCCACTGAAAGGGCTCAACAATTAACAGCATTGTCTCCTCTTCCAGAGTACCTGGGATCAACTACCAGCAACTATATGGTGGCCCATCTCCAGTTCCAGGGGATCAGACAGACAGACATACAGACAGTGATAAGGATGGCAGGCCTGCCTGGTCTTTCTTTCTTTCTTATCCTTTTTAAAAAAATGTTTATTTATATATTTATTTATGTATTTATTAGATATAAGTACACTGTAGCTGTCTTCAGACACTCCAGAAGAGGGTGTCAGATTCTGGAGAATCTAAATCCCTCTTATGGTCTGCATATGATGTACATAAACACAGCCTCACATATACTTCTAAAAATTTAAAGATGTGTCGGGCCACTGAGAGGGCTCAACAATTAACAGCATTGTCTCCTCTTTCAGAGAACCTGGGATAAACTACCAGCACCTTATGGTGGCCCATCTCCAGTTCCAGTGGATCAAACAGACAGACAGACAGAGAGACAGAGATAAGGATGGCAGGCCTGCCTGGTCTTTCTTTATTTCTTATACTTTTTAAAAAATGTTTATTTATTTATTTATTTATGTATTTATTAGATACAAGTACACTGTAGCTGTCTTCAGACACTCCAGAAGAGGGTGTCAGATTCTGGAGAATCTAAATCCCTCTTATGGTCTGCATATGATGTACATAAACACAGCCTCACATATACTTCTAAATATTTAAAGATGGGTAGGGCCACTGATAGGGCTCAACAATTAACAGCATTGTCTCCTCTTCCAGAGAACCTGGGATCAACTACCAGCAACTTTATGGTAGCCCAACTCCAGTTCCAGGGGTTCAGACAGACAGACAGACAGACAGACAGACAGACAGAGATAAGGATGGCAGGCCAGCCTGGTCTTACTTTCTTTCTTATCCTTTTTAAAAAATGTTTATTTATTTATTTATTTATTTATTTATTTATTTATTTATTATATATAAGTACACTGTATCTGTCTTCAGTCACTCCAGTAGAGGGTGTCAGATTCTGGAGAATCTAAATCCTCTTATAATCTGAATATGATGTACATAAACACAGCCTCACATAAACTTCTAAATATTTAAAGAAGTGTGGGGCCACTGAAAGGGCTCAACAATTAACCGAATTGTCTCCTCTTCCAGAGAACCTTGGATCAACTACCAGCATTATATGGTGGCCCATCTCCAGTTCCCGGGGATCAGATAGACAGACAGACAGACAGACAGACAGAGATATGGATGGCAGGCCTGCCTGGTCTTTCTTTCTTTCTTATACTTTTTAAAAAATGTTTATTTATTTATTTATTTATTTATCTATTTATTTATTAGATATAAGTACACTGTAGCTGTCCTCAGACACTCTAGAAGACGGTGTCAGGTTCTAGCAACTATATGGTGGCCCATCTCCAGTTCCAGGGGATCAGACAGACAGACATACAGACAGTGATAAGGATGGCAGGCCAGCCTGGTCTTACTTTCTTTCTTATCCTTTTTAAAAAATGTTTATTTATTTATTTATTTATTTATTTATTTATTTATTTATTTATTATATATAAGTACACTGTATCTGTCTTCAGTCACTCCAGTAGAGGGTGTCAGATTCTGTAGAATCTAAATCCTCTTATAATCTGAATATGATGTACATAAACACAGCCTCACATAAACTTCTAAATATTTAAAGAAGTGTGGGGCCACTGAAAGGGCTCAACAATTAACCGAATTGTCTCCTCTTCCAGAGAACCTTGGATCAACTACCAGCACAATATGGTTGCCCATCTCCAGTTCCCGGGGATCAGATAGACAGACAGACAGACAGACAGAGATATGGATGGCAGGCCTGCCTGGTCTTTCTTTCTTTCTTATACTTTTTAAAAAATGTTTATTTATTTATTTATTTATCTATTTATTTATTAGATAAAAGTACACTGTAGCTGTCTTCAGACACTCCAGAAGAGGGTGTCAGATTCTGGAGAATCTAAATCCCTCTTATGGTCTGCATATGATGTACATAAACACAGCCTCACATATACCTCTAAATATTTAAAGATGGGTGGCGCCACTGAAAGGGCTCAACAATTAACAGCATTGTCTCCTCTTTCAGAGTACCTGGGATCAACTACCAGCAACTATATGGTGGCCCATCTCCAGTTCCAGGGGATCAGACAGACAGACATACAGACAGTGATGAGGATGACAGGCCTGCCTGGTCTTTCTTTCTTTCTTATCATTTTTAAAAAATGTTTATTTATTTATTTATTTATTTATTTATTTATTTATTATATATAAGTACACTGTAGCTGTCTTCAGTCACTCCAGTAGAGGGTGTCAGATTCTGGAGAATCTAAATCCTCTTATAATCTGAATATGATGTACATAAACACAGCCTCACATAAACTTCTAAATATTTAAAGAAGTGTGGGGCCACTGAAAGGGCTCAACAATTGTCTCCTCTTCCAGAGAACCTTGGATCCGAATTGTCTCCTCTTCCAGAGAACCTTGGATCAACTACCAGCACAATATGGTGGCCCATCTCCAGTTCCCGGGGATCAGATAGACAGACAGACAGACAGACAGAGATATGGATGGCAGGCCTGCCTGGTCTTTCTTTCTTTCTTATACTTTTTAAAAAATGTTTATTTATTTATTTATTCATCTATTTATTTATTAGATAAAAGTACACTGTAGCTGTCTTCAGACACTCCAGAAGAGGGTGTCAGATTCTGGAGAATCTAAATCCCTCTTATGGTCTGCATATGATATACATAAACACAGCCTCACATATACCTCTAAATATTTAAAGATGGGTGGCGCCACTGAAAGGGCTCAACAATTAACAGCATTGTCTCCTCTTCCAGAGTACCTGGGATCAACTACCAGCAACTATATGGTGGCCCATCTCCAGTTCCAGGGGATCAGACAGACAGACATACAGACAGTGATGAGGATGGCAGGCCTGCCTGTTCTTTCTTTCTTTCTTATCCTTTTTAAAAAATGTTTATTTATTTATTTATTTATTTATTTATTTATTTATTTATATATTATATATAAGTACACTGTAGCTGTCTTCAGTCACTCCAGTAGAGGGTGTCAGATTCTCGAGTATCTAAATCCTCTTATAATCTGAATATGATGTACATAAACACAGCCTCACATAAACTTCTAAATATTTAAAGAAGTGTGGGGCCACTGAAAGGGCTCAACAATTAACCGAATTGTCTCCTCTTCCATAGAACCTAGGATCAACTACCAGCACTATATGGTGGCCCATCTCCAGTTCCCGGGGATCAGATAGACAGACAGACAGACAGACAGACAGAGATAAGGATGGCAGGCCTGCCTGGTCTTACTTTCTGTCTTATCCTTTTTAAAAAATGTTTATTTATTTATTTATTTATTTATCTATTTATTTATTACATATAAGTACACTGTAGCTGTCTTCAGACACTCCAGTAGAGGGTGTCAGATTCTGGAGAATCTAAATCCTCTTATGATCTGAATATGATGTACATAAACACAGCCTCACATATACCTCTAAATATTTAAAGAAGTGTGGGGCCACTGAAAGGGCTCAACAATTAAGAGCATTGTCTCCTCTTCCATAGAACCTGGGATCAACTACCAGCAACTATATGGTGGCCCATCTCCAGTTCCCGGGGATCAGATAGACAGACAGACAGACAGGCAGAGATATGGATGGCAGGCCTGCCTGGTCTTTCTTTCTTTCTTATCCTTTTTAAAAAATGTTTATTTATTTATTTATTTATGTATTCAGTAGATATAAGTACACTGTATCTGTTCAGACACTACAGAAGAGGGTGTCAGATTCTCGAGAATCAAAACCCTCTTATGGTCTGCATATGATGTACATAAACACAGCCTCACATATACTTCTAAATATTTAAAGAAGTGTGCGGCCACTCTAAAAGCTCAACAATTAAGAGCATTGTCTCCTCTTCCAGAGAACCTTGGATCAACTACCAGCAACTATATGGTGGCCCATCTCCAGTTCCAGGGGATCAGACAGACAGACAGACAGACAGTGCTAAGGATGGCAGGCCTGCCTGGTCTTTCTTTCTTTCTTATCCTTTTTAAAAAAATGTTTATTTATATATTTATTTATGTATTTAGTAGATATAAGTACACTGTAGCTGTCTTCAGACACTCCAGAAGAGGGTGTCAGATTCTGGAGAATCTAAATCCCTCTTATGGTCTGCATATGATGTACATAAACAAAGCCTCACATATACTTCTAAAAATTTAAAGAAGGGTGGGGCCACTCTAAAAGCTCAACAATTAACAGCATTGTCTCCTCTTCCAGAGAACCTGGGATAAACTACCAGCACCTACAAGGTGGCCCATCTCCAGTTCCACGGGATCAGACAGACAGACAGACAGAGAGACAGAGATAAGGATGTCAGGCCTGCCTGGTCTTTCTTTATTTCTTATACTTTTAAAAAAATGTTTATTTATTTATTTAGTTATTTATTTATTTATTTATTTATTAGATATAAGTACACTGTAGCCGTCTTCAGACACTCCAGAAGAGGGTGTCAGATTCTGGAGAATCTAAATCCCTCTTATCGTTTGAATATGATGTACATAAACACAGCCTCACATATACTTCTAAAAATTAAAAATGGGTGGGGCCACTGAAATGGCTCAACAATTAACAGCATTGTCTCCTCTTCCAGAGAACCTGGGATCAACTACCAGCACCTACAATGTGGCCCATCTCCAGTTCCACGGGATCAGACAGACAGAAAGACAGAGATAAGGATGGCAGTCCTGCCTGGTCTTTCTTTCTTTCTTATCCTTTTTAAAAAAATATTTATTTATTTATTTATTTATTTATTTATTTATTTATTTATTTATGTATTTATGAGATATAAGTACACTGTAGCTGTCTTCAGACACTCCAGAAGAGGGTGTCAGATTCTGGAGAATCTAAATCCCTCTTATGGTCTGCATATGATGTACATAAACACAGCCTCACATATACTTCTAAATATTTAAAGATGGGTAGGGCCACTGATTGGGCTCAACAATTAACAGCATTGTCTCCTCTTCCAGAGAACCTGGGATCAACTAACAGCAACTATATGGTGGCCCATCTCCAGTTCCAAGGGATCAGACAGACTGACAGACAGACAGACTGACAGAGATAAGGATGGAAGGTTTGCCTGGTCTTTCTTTCTTTCTTATCCTTTTTAAAAAATGTTTATTTATTTATTTATTTATATGTTTATTAGATATAAGTACACTTTAGCCATCTTCAGACACTCCAGAAGAAGGTGTCAGATTCTGGAGAATCTAAATCCCTCTTATGGTCTGCATATGATGTACATAAACAAAGCCTCACATTTACTTCTTAAAATTTAAAGGTGGGGGGGCACTGAAAGGGCTCAGCAATTAACAGCATTGTCTCCTCTTACAGAGAACCTGGGATCAACTACCTGCAACTATATGGTGGCCCATCTCCACTCCCAGGGGATCAGACAGACAGAAGACAGACAAGGATAAGGATGGCAGGCCTGCCTGGTCTTTCTTTCTTTCTTATCCTTTTTAAAAAATTTTTATTTATTTATGTATTTATTAGATATAAGTACACTGTAGCTGTCTTCAGACACTCCAGAAGAGGGTGTCAGATTCTGATGAATCTAAATCCCTGTTCTGGTCTGCATATGATGTACATAAACACAGCCTCACATACACTTCTAAAAATTTAAAGATGGGTAGGGCCACTGATAGGGCTCAACAATTAACAGCATTGTCTCCTCTTCCAGAGAACCTGGGTTCAACTACGAGCAACTATATGGTAGCACATCTCCAGTTCCAGGGGATCAGACAGACAGACAGACAGACAGACAGAGATAAGGATGGCAGGCCTGCCTGGTCTTACTTTCTTTTTTATGCTTTTTAAAAAATGTTTATTTATTTATTTATTTATTTATGAATTTATTATATATAAATACACTGTAGCTGTCTTCAGACACTCCAGTAGAGGGTGTCAGATTCTGGAGAATCTAAATCCTCTTATAATCTGTATATGATGTACATAAACACAGCCTCACATATACTTCTAAATATTTAAAGATGTGTGGGGCCACTGAAAGGGCTCAACAATTAAGAACATTGTCTCCTCTTCCAGAAAACATTGGATCAACTACCAGCAACTATATGGTGGCCCATCTCCAGTTCCAGGGGATCAGACAGACAGACAGACAGACAGACAGAGATAAGGATGGCAGGCCTGCCTGGTCTTACTTTCTTTCTTATCCTTTTTTAAAAATATTTATTTATCTATTTATTTATTTATTTATTTATTTATTTATTTATTATATATAAGTACACTGTAGCTGTCTTCAGACACTCCAGTAGAGGGTGTCAGATTCTGGATTATCTAAATCCCTTATAATCTGAATATGATGTACATAAACACAGCCTCACATATACTTCTAAATATTTAAAGAAGTGTGGGGGAACTGAAAGGGCTCAACAATTAAGAGCATTGTCTCCTCTTCCAGAGAACCTTGGATCAACTACCAGCCACTATATGGTGGCCCATCTCCAGTTCCCGGGGATCAGATAGACAGACAGACAGACAGACAGGCAGAGATATGGATGGCAGGCCTTCCTTGTCTTTCTTTTTTCTTTTCCTTTAAAAAAAATGTTTATTTATTTATTTATTTATTTATGTATTTAGTAGATATAAGTACACTGTAGCTGTTCAGACACTCCAGAAGAGGGTGTCAGATTCTGGAGAATCTAAATCCCACTTATGGTCTGCATATGATGTACATAAACACAGCCTCACATATACTTCTAAAAATTTAAAGATGTGCGGGGCCAATGAGAGGGCTCAACAATTAACAGCATTGTGTCCTCTTCAGAGAACCTGGGATAAACTACCAGCACCTTATGGTGGCCCATCTCCCGTTCCAGTGGGTCAGACAGACAGACAGACAGACAGAGATAAGGATGGCAGGCCTGCCTGGTTTTTCTTTATTTCTTATACTTTTTAAAAAATGTTATTTATTTATTTATTTATTTATTTATTTATTTATTTATTTATTTATGTATTTATTAGATATAAGTACACTGTATCCGTCTTCAGACACTCCAGAAGAGGGTGTCAGATTCTGGAGAATCTAAATCCCTCTTATGTTCTGAATATGATGTACATAAACACAGCCTCACATATACTTCTAAAAATTAAAAATGGGTGGGGCCACTGAAAGGGCTCAACAATTAACAGCATTGTCTCCTCTTCCAGAGAACCTGGGATCAACTACCAGCTCCTACATGGTGGCCCATCTCCAGTTCCAGTGATCAGACCGACAGACAGACAGACAGAGATAATGATGGCAGGCCTGCCTGGTCTTTCTTTCTTTCTTATTCTTTTTAAAAAATATTTATTTATTTATTTATTTATTTATTTATGTATTTCTTAGATATAAGTACACTGTAGCTTTCTTTGGACACTCCAGAGGAGGGTGTCAGACTCTGGAGAATGTAAATCCCTCTTATGGTCTGCATATGATGTACATAAACACAGCCTCACATATACTGAGCTGAGTTGTCACAGGCCAACTGCTGGAATTTCTGAGTACCACCTAGAGAGAGAAAAGCTATGCTGTGGTTGCTTAATTTATGTATTTTATTATTTCTATTTGTTGTTTTGTTTTGTTTTATTTGTTTTTAGAGAAGTCCTCAGTCTGTAGCTCTGGCTGACCCAGGACTGCCTACTTGTGTTAATTAGGGTTTCACAGCTGAGAACAGACACCAAGAGCAAGGTAAGGCTTAGAAAACCCTACATTCAGTGGTGGCTCAAGCTCTTAATGAGAGCACTTTGTAGGCAGAGGCAGTCAGTTTCTGAGTTCGAGGCCACCCTGGTGAAAGACAGGGCTAGGGTAGGGGCTAGGGTGAGGAAAGAAAGGAAAGGAAAGAAAGAAAAAGTTTTTATAAAAGTTTTATAAAAAGTGTTAAAGTTTTTAAAAATTAAAAAAAAAAAATACCATATCACCATCACACAGCATTGGCTGTCTTCCTTTCAGCCTCCAAAACAAAAAACAATGGCTGGCTGTCTTCAGGTGTATCCTATTCTCGAGTCTTATTTCCAACCTTAGAGCTGGGCTGAGCTGCCTCATTATGTAATTGCAAACCTTCCTTGGTTTGTCTTTTCCATTTCTAAGACTAACAGGCCTTTTTCTATTTATTGAATATGCTCATGACTGTCCTTTAGATATAGTAAATATAACTGTTGCTTATAAAACTTGTTTTCTAGGAATTTTTAAAGGGCAATGGCAGAGTTTATTTATAAAAAAATATTTTGCATTTATTTATTTGTGTGAGTGATGAAGCTCAGGTCTTCAAACTCGTCAGGAGGTATGATTACCTCCCCTCTCTCTCAACCCCTCTCTCTCCTCTCTCAATGATTGTGTAAGAATGTTTTGCATGTGTATGCTGTGCCCACAGACTCCAGAACAGAGTATTAGATCCCCTGGAACTGGAGATGGGCCACCATATATAATACTGGTAATTGAGCCCAGGTTCTCTGGAAGAGGAGACAATGCTCTTAATTGTTGAGCCCTCTCTGTAGCCACATCTTTCTTTCTTTTTTTTTTTTTTTTTGAGTTTATGTGAGGCTGTGTTTATATACATCATATGCAGACAATAAGAATGATTTAGATTCTTCAGAATCTGACACCCTCTTCTGGACTGTCTGAAGATAGCTACAGCATACTTAAATATAATAAATAAATAAATCTTTAAAAAGAAAAGGAAAAGTAAAAAAGAAAGATCAGGCCTGCCATATGCATGTTCATAGAGGAAAATGGAAGAGACCCCAATCTAACCTCAGCAGGGTGCTTCCTTCTGGATGGTAGCTCACAGTTTCATCCCAGCAAGACAGGCAAATCACTGAGTTCAAGGACAGTAAGGTTCAGGACAGCCAAGGTTAGGAAGGAAAAGGGTCTATGTTGAGAATACAAACCGACAAAACAACAACTAGGAAAAAGAAGTGACAGTGTAACTTGGGGTAGGGTACCAACAAGAGAAAGCTTTCTGTTACCACTTACAAACACCAGTAGCCTTGCACCCTTCTGCCCAGGTCCCTGCCTTCCTTTCTAGGCATTCTAAGGATGCCAGGGGGTGGGGGAATCCAGATTAACTTTTTAAAAACAAAGACTTGGTCTTTGATGTCTATAGGAAGCCCTTCTCAGTGCCTTTAACTACCACTGAACTTTCAGGGCTGTGACTCAACTGTAACAAGGAACAGGGCTAAGAACCTGCAGCCTTTGAAAACAACTATTTTTTTAAAGTGGGGGACCCAAATAAGCAGTAGAACCCCTCAGGTTCAGCCATAATACTTGTTAGGGAAAGAGCCTCAATGTCCGGAGCTGAGGTCTCATGGGTGAACTGCTTCAAGCTCTGAGTATCATTGAAAGAAAGAAAAGATATCATGTGGTTGCTTAATTTATTTATTTTATTATTTCTATTTTTTGTTTTCTTTTGTTTTGTTTTAGAAAAGGCCTCAGTCTGTAGCTATGGCTGACCTAGGACAGACTACATGTGTTAATTAGGGTTTCACAGCTGAGAAACAGACCATACCTATGTAAGACTTAGAAAACCCAACAGTCAGCGGTGGCTCGAGCTCTTAATGAGAGCACTCTGGAGGCAGAGGCAGTCAGTTTCTGAGATCGAGGCCAGCCTGGTTAAAGACAGGGATAGGCAGGGCTAGGCAAGGCAGGGCTGGGCTAGGCTAGGCTAGGCAAGGGGCTGGGCTAGTCAAGGCAAGGGACTAGGCTAGGCTACTCAAGGGGCTAGGCAAGACAGACAGACAGAGAGAAAGACAGACAAGGATGGCAGGCCTGCCTGGTTTTTCTTTCTTTCTTATCCCTTTTAAAAAATGTTTGTTTATTTATTTATTTATTTATTTATTTATTTATTTATTTATTTATGTATTTATTAGATATAAGTACACTGTAGCTGTCTTCAGACACTCCAGAAGAGGGTGTCAGATTCTGGAGAATCTATATCCCTCTTATTGTCTGCATATGATGTACATAAACACAGCCTCACATTTACTTCTAAAAATTTAAAGATGTGTGGGGCCAATGAAAGGGATCAACAATTAACAGCATTGTCTTCTCTTATAGAGAACCTGGGATCAACTACCAGCAACGATATGGTGGCCCATCTCCAGTTCCAGGGGATCAGACAGACAGACAGACATACAGACAGATAGAGTTAAGAATGGCAGGCCTACCTGGTCTTTCATTCTTTCTTATCCTTTTTAAAAAATGTTTATTAATTTAAGTATGTATTTATTAGATTTAAGTACACTGTAGCTGTCTTCAAACACTCCCGAAGAGGGTGTCAGATTCTGGAGAATCTATATCCCTGTTATGGTCTGCATATGATGTACATGAACACAGCCTCACATATACTTCTAAAAATTTAAAGATGGGTGGGGCCACTGAAAGGGCTCAACAATTAACAGCACTGACTCATCTTCCAGAGAACCTGGGATCAACTACCAGCAATTATATGGTGGCCCATCTCCAGTTCCAGGGGATCAGACAGACAGACAGACAGACAAGGATGTCAGGCCTGCCTGGTCTCTCTTTCTTTATTATCCTTTTTAAAAAATGTTTATTTGTTTATTTATGAATTTATTAGATATAAGTACACTGTAGCTGTCTTCAGACACTCCAGAAGAGGGTGTCAGATTCTGGAGAATCTAAATCCCTCTTATGGTCTGCATATTCGGTACATAAACACAGCCTCGCATATACTTCTAAAAATTTAAAGATGGGTGGGGCCACTGAAAGGGCTCAACAATTAACAGCATTGTCTCCTCTTCCAGAGAACCTGGGATCAACTACAAGCAACTCTATGGTGGCCCATCTCCAGTTCCAGAGGATCAGACAGACAGACAGACAGACAGAGATAAGGATGGCAGGCCTGCCTGGTCTTTCTTTCTTTCTTATCGTTTTTAAAAAATGTTTATTTCTTTATTTATGTATTTATTAGATATAAGTACCCTGTATCCGTCATAGACACTCCAAAAGACGGTGTCAGATTCTGGAGAATATAAATCCCTCTTTAAGGGTCTGAATATGATGTACATAAACACAGCATCACATTTACTTCTAGAAATTTAAAGATGGGTGGGGCCACTGAAAGGGCTGAACAATTAACAGCATTGTCTCCTCTTCAGAAGACCTGGGATCAACTACCAGCAACAAAATGGTGGCCCATCTCCAGTTCCAGGAGATCAGACAGACAGACAAACAGAGAGACAGACAGACAGACAAAGATAAGGATGACAGCCCTGCCTGGTCTTTCTTTCTTTCTTATCCTTTTTAAAAAATGTTTGTTTATTTATTTATTTATTTATTTATTTATTTATTTATTTATTTATTAGATATAAGTACACTGTAGCTATCTTCAGATACTCCAAAAGAGGGTGTCAGATTCTGGAGAATCTAAATCCCTCTTATGGTCTGCATATGATGTACATAAACACAGCCTCACATATACTTCTAAAAATTTAAAGATGGGTGGGGCCACAGAAAGGGATCAACAATTAACAGCATTGTCTCCTCTTCCAGAGAACCTTGGATAAACTACCAGCAACTATATGGTGGCCCATCACCAGTTCCAGGGTATCAGACAGACAGACAGACAGACAGAGATAAGAATGGAGGCCTGCCTGGTCTTTCTTTCTTTCTTATACTTTTAAAAAAAATGTTTATTTATTTATTTATTTATTTATTTATTTATGTATTTATTACATATAAGTACACTGTAGCTGTCTTCAGACACTCCAGAAGAGGGTGTCAGATTCTGGAGAATCTAAATCCCTCGTATGGTCTGCATATGATGTACATAAACACAGCCTCACATATACTTCTTAAAATTTAAAGATGTGTGGGGCCACTGAAAGGGCTCAAAAATTAACAGCATTGTCTCCTCTAACAGGGAACCTGGGATCAACTACCAGCAACTATATGGTGGCCCATCTCCAGTTCCAGGGGATCAGGCAGACAAAGAGACAGACAGACAAGGGTGGCAGTCCTCCCTGGTTTTTCTTTCTTTCTTATCCTTTTTAAAAAATATTTATTTATTTATTTATGTATTTATTAAATATAAGTACACTGTAGCTGTCTTCAGACACTCCAGAAGAGGGTGTCAGATTCTGGAGAATTTAAATCCCTCTTATGGTCTGCATATGATGGACATAAACACAGATTCACATACACTTCTAAAAATTTAAGATGGGTGGGGCCACTGAAAGGGCTCAACAATTAACAGCATTGTCTCTTCTTCCAGAAAACCTGGGATCAACTACCAGCAACTATATGGTGGCCCATCTCCAGTTCCAATGGATCAGACAGACAGACAGACTGACAGAGATAAGGATGGAGGCCTGCCTGGTCTTTCTTTCTTTCTTATACTTTTAAAAAATGTTTATTAATTTAAGTATGTATTTATTAGAAAAAAAGTACACTTTAGCTGTCTTCAGACACTCTAGAAGAGGGTGTCATCTTCTGGGTAATCTAAATCCCTCTTCTGGTCTGCATATGATGTACATAAACACAGCCTCACATATACATCTAAAAATTTAAAGAAGGGTGGGCCCACTGAAAGGGCTCAACAATTAACAGCATTGTCTCCTCTTCCAGAGATCCTTGGATCAAATACAAGCAACTATATGGTGGCCCATCTCAAGTTCCAGGGGATAAGACAGACAGACAGACAGACAGAGAAAAGGATGGCAGGCCTGCCTGATTTTTCTTTCTTTCTTATCCTTTAAAAAATGTTTATTTATTTATTTATTTATTTATTTATTTATTCATTTATTTATTTATTTATTTATTTATTTATTTATTTATTTATTTATTAGATATAAGTACACTGTAGCTGTCTTCAGACTCTCCAGAAGAGGGTGTCAGATTATGGAGAATCAATATCCCTCTTATGGTCTGCATATGATGTACATAAACACAGCCTCACATATACTTCTAAAAATTTAAAGATGGGTGGGGCCACTGAAAGGGCTCAAAAATTAACAGCATTGTCTCCTCTACCAGAGAACCTGGGATCAACTACCAGCAACTATATGGTGGCCCATCTCCAGTTCCAGGGGATCAGACAGACAGACAGACATACAGACAGATAGAGTTAAGGATGGCAGGCCTACCTGGTCTTTCATTCTTTCTTATCCTTTTTAAAAAATGTTTATTAATTTAAGTATGTATTTATTAGATATAAGTACACTGTAGCTGTCTTCAAACACTCCCGAAGAGGGTGTCAGATTCTGGAGAATCTATATCCCTCTTATGGTCTGCATATGATGTACATGAACACAGACTCACATATACTTCTAAAAATTTATAGATGGGTGGGGCCACTGAAAGGGCTCAACAATTAACAGCACTGACTCCTCTTCCAGAGAACATGGGATCAACTACCAGCAATTATATGGTGGCCCATCTCTAGTTCCAGGGGAATAGACAGACAGACAGACAGACAAGGATGGGAGGCTTGCCTGGCCTCTCTTTCTTTATTATCCTTTTTGAAAAATGTTTATTTGTTTATTTATGAATTTATTAGATATAAGTACACTGTAGCTGTCTTCAGACACTCTAGAAGAGTGTGTCATCTTCTTGAGATTCTAAATCCCTCTTATGGTCTGCATATGATGTACATAAACACAGCCTCACATATACTTCTAAAAATTTAAAGATGGGTAGGCACACTGAAAGGACTCAACAATTAACAGCATTGTCTCTTCTTCCAGAGAACGTGGGATCAACTACCAGCAACTATATGGTGGCCCATCTCAAGTTCCAGGGGATAAGACAGACAGACAGACAGACAGAGATAAGGATGGCAGGCCTGCCTGATTTTTCTTTCTTTCTTATCCTTTTTAAAAAATGTTTATTTAATTATTTATTTATTCATTTATTTATTTATTTATTTATTTATTTATTTATTTATTTATTTATTAGATATAAGTACACTGTAGCTGTCTTCAGGCACTCCAGAAGAGGGTGTCAGATTCTGGAGAATCTATATCCCTCCTATGGTCTGCATATGATGTACATGAACACAGCCTCACATATACTTCTAAAAATTTAAAGATGGGTGGGGCCACTGAAAGGGCTCAACAATTAAAGGCATTGTCTCCTCTTCCAGAGAACCTGGATTCAACTACCATCAACTATTTGGTGGCTCATATCCAGTTCCAGGGTATCTGACAGATAGACAGACAGACAGACAGACAGACATGGTGGCAGGCCTGCCTGGTCTTTCTTTCTTTCTTATACTTTTAAAAAAATGTTTATTTATTTATTTATGTATTTATTAGATATAAGTACACTGAAGCTGTCTTCAGACACTCTAGAAGAGGGTGTCATATTCTGGAGAATCTAAATCCCTCTTATGGTCTGCATATGATGTACATAAACACAGCCTCACATATACTTCTAAAAATTTAAACATGTGTGGGGCCAATGAAAGGGATCAACAATTAACAGCATTGTCTCCTCTTATAGATAACCTGAGATCAACTACCAGCAACTATATGGTGGCCCATCTCTAGTTCCAGGGGATCAGACAGACAGACAAACATTCAGACAGATAGAGTTAAGGATGGCAGGCCTACCTGGTCTTTCATTCTTTCTTATCCTTTTTAAAAAATGTTTATTAATTTAAGTATGTATTTATTAGATTTAAGTACACTGTAGCTGTCTTCAAACACTCCCGAAGAGGGTGTCAGATTCTGGAGAATCTATATCCCTCTTATGGTCTGCATATGATGTACATGAACACAGCCTCACATATACTTCTAAAAATTTAAAGATGGGTGGGGCCACTGAAAGGGCTCAACAATTAACAGCACTGACTCCTCTTCCAGAGAACCTGGGATCAACTACCAGCAATTATATGGTGGCCCATCTCCATTTCCAGGGGATCAGACAGACAGACAGACAGACAAGGATGGCAGGCTTGCCTGGTATCTCTTTCTTTATTATCCTTTTTTAAAAATGTTCATTTGTTTATTTATGAATTTATTAGATATAAGTACACTGTAGCTGTCTTCAGACACTCCAGAAGAGGGTGTCAGATTCTGGAGAATCTAAATCCCTCTTATGGTCTGCATATTCGGTACATAAACACAGCCTCGCATATACTTCTAAAAATTTAAAGATGGGTGGGGCCACTGAAAGGGCTCAACAATTAACAGCATTGTCTCCTCTTCCAGAGAACCTGGGATCAACTACAAGCAACTCTATGGTGGCCCATCTCCAGTTCCAGAGGATCAGACAGACAGACAGACAGACAGACAGAGATAAGGATGGCAGGCCTGCCTGGTCTTTCTTTCTTACTTATCGTTTTTAAAATATGTTTATTTCTTTATTTATGTATTTATTAGATATAAGTACACTGTATCCGTCATAGACACTCCAAAAGACGGTGTCAGATTCTGGAGAATATAAATCCCACTTTAATGGTGTAAATACGATGTACATAAACACAGCATCACATTTACTTCTAGAAATTTAAAGATGGGAGGGGCCACTGAAAGGGCTGAACAATTAACAGCATTGTCTCCTCTTCAGAAGACCTGGGATCAACTACCAGCAACAAAATGGTGGCCCATCTCCAGTTCCAGGAGATCAGACAGACAGACAAACAGAGAGACAGACAGACAGACAAAGATAAGGATGGCCGCCCTGCCTAGTCTTTCTTTCTTTCTTATCCTTTTTAAAAAATGTTTGTTTGTTTATTTATTTATTTATTTATTTATTTATTTATTTATGTATTTATTTATGTATTTATTAGTTATAAGTACACTGTAGCTATCTTCAGACACTCCAGAAGAGGGTGTCAGATTGTGGAGAATCTAAATCACTCTTATGGTCTGCATATGATGTACATAAGCACAGCCTCACATATACTTCTAAAAATTTAAAGATGGGTGGGGCCACAGAAAGGGCTCAACAATTAACAGCATTGTCTCCTCTTCCAGAGAACCTTGGATAAACTACCAGCAACTATATGGTGGCCCATCTCCAGTTCTAGGGTATCAGACAGACAGAAAGACAGAGATAAGGATGGAGGCCTGCCTTGTCTTTCTTTCTTTCTTATACTTTTAAAAAAATGGTTATTTATTTATTTATTTATTTATTTATTTATTTATTTATTATAAGTACACTGTAGCTGTCTTCATACACTCCTGAAGAGGGTGTCAGATTCTGGAGAATCTAAATCCCTCTTATGGTCTGCATATGATGTACATAAACACAGCCTCACATATACTTCTAAAAATTTAAATAGGTGTGGGGCCACTGAAAGGGCTCAACAATTAACAGCATTGTCTCCTCTACCAGAGAACCTGGGATCAACTACCAGCAATTATATGGTGGCCCATCTCCAGTTCCAGGGTATCTGACAGATAGACAGTCAGACAGACAGACAGACAGACAAGGTGGCAGGCCTGCCTGGTCTTTCTTTCTTTCTTATTCTTTTTAAAAAATGTTTATTTATTTATTTATGTATTTATTAGATATAAGTACACTGTAGTTGTCTTCAGACACTCTAGAAGAGGGTGTCATATTCTGGAGAATCTAAATCCCTCTTATGGTCTGCATATGATGTACATAAACACAGCCTCACATATACTTCTAAAAATTTAAAGATGGGTGGGCCCACAGAAAGGGCTCAACAATTATCACCATTGTCTCCTCTTCCAGAGAACGTTGGATCAACTACCAGCAACTATATGGTGGCCCATCTCAAGTTGCAGGGGATCAGACAGACAGACAGACAGACAGTGATAAGGATGGCAGGTCTGCCTGATTTTTCTTTCTTTCTTATCCTTTTAAAAAATGTTTATTTATTTATTTATTTATTTATTTATTTATTTATTTATTTATTTATTTATGTACTTATTAGATATAAGTACACTCTAGCTGTCTTCAGACTCTCCAGAAGAGGGTGTCAGATTCTGGGGAATCTATATCCCTCTTATGGTCTGCATATGATGTACATAAACACAGCCTCACATATACTTCTAAAAATTTAAAGATGGGTGGGGCCACTGAAAGGGCTCAACAATCAGCAACATTGTCTCCTCTTCCAGAGGACCTGGGATCAACTACCAGCAACTATATTGTGGCCCATCTCCAGTTCCAGGGGATCAGACAGACAGACAGACAGACAGTGATAAGGATGGCAGTCCTGCCTGGTCTTTCTTTCTTTCTTATCCTTTTTTTAAAAAAATGTTTGTTTATTTATTTATTTATTTATTTATTTATTTATTTATTTATTAGATATAAGTACACTGTAGCTGTTCAGACACTCCAGAAGAGGGTGTCAGATTCTGGAGAATCTAAATCCCTCTTATGGTCTGCATATGATGTACATAAACACAGCCTCAAATATACTTCTAAAAATTTAAAGAAGGGTGGGGCCACTCTAAAAGCTCAACAATTAACAGCATTGTCTCCTCTTCCAGAGTACCTGGGATCAACTACCAGCAACTATATGGTGGCCCATCTCCAGTTCCAGGGGATCATACAGACAGACATACAGACAGTGATAAGGATGGCAGGCCTGCCTGTTCTTTCTTTCTTTCTTATCCTTTTTTAAAAAATGTTTATTTATATATTTATTTATGGATTTATTAGATATAAGTACACTGTAGCTGTCTTCAGACACTCCAGAAGAGGGTGTCAAATTCTGGAATCTAAATCCCTCTTATGGTCTGCATATGATGTACATAAACACAGCCTCACATATACTTCTAAAAATTTAAAGATGTGTGGGGCCACTGGTAGGGCTCAACAATTAACAGCATTGTCTCCTCTTTCAGAGAACCTGGGATAAACTACCAGCACCTTATGGTGGCCCATCTCCAGTTCCAGTGGATCAGACCGACAGACAGACAGAGAGACAGAGATAAGGATGGCAGGCCTGCCTGGTCTGTCTTTATTTCTTATTCGTTTTAAAAAATGATTATTTATTTATTTATTTATTTATTTATTTATTTATTTATTAGATATAAGTACACTGTACCCGTCTTCAGACACTCCAGAAGAGGGTGACAGATTCTAGAGAATCTAAATCCCTCTTATGGTCTGAATATGATGTACATAAAAACAAAATCACATATACTTCTAAAAATTAAAAATGGGTGGGGCCACTGAAAGGGCTCAATAATTAACAGCATTGTCTCCTCTTCCAGAGAACATGGGATCAACTATCAGCAACTATATGGTGGCCCATCTCCAGTTCCAGGGGATCAGACAGACAGACAGACAGACAGACAGAGAAAAGGATGGCAGGCCTGCCTGGTCTTACTTTCTTTCTTATCCTTTTTAAAAAATATTTATTTATTCATTTATTTATTTATTTATTTATTTATTTATTTATTTATTTATTTATTATGAGTACACTGTAGCTGTCTTCAGACACTCCAGAAGAGGGTGTCAGATTCTGGAGAATCTAAATACCTCTTATGGTCTGCATATGATGTACATAAACACAGCCTCACATATACTTCTAAATATTTAAAGATGGGTAGGGCCACTGATAGGGCTCAACAATTAACAGCATTGTCTCCTCTTACAGAGAACCTGGGATCAACTACCAGCAACTTTATCGTAGCCCATCTCCAGTTCCAGGGGATCAGACAGACAGACAGACAGACAGACAGAGATAAGGATGGCAGGCCTGCCTGGTCTTACTTTCTTTCTTATCCTTTTTAAAAAATGTTTATTTATTTATTTATTTATTTACTTATGTATTTATTATATATAAGTACACTGTAGCTGTCTACAGTCACTCCAGTAGAGGGTGTCAGATTCTGGAGAATCTAAATCCTCTTATAATCTGAATATGATGTACATAAACACAGCCTCACATATACTTCTAAATATTTAAAGAAGTGTGGGGCCACTGAAAGGGCTCAACAATTAACGGCATTGTCTCCTCTTCCAGAGAACCTTGGATCAACTACCAGCAACTCTATGTTGGCCCATCTCCAGTTCCAGGGGATCAGACAGACAGACAGACAGACAGACAGAGATAAGGATGGCAGGCCTGCCTGGTCTTACTTTCTTTCTTATCCTTTTTCAAAAATGTTTATTTATTTATTTATTTATTTATTTATTTATTTATTTATTTATTTATTTATTATAAGTATACTGTAGCTGTATTCAGACACTCCAGTATAGGGTGTCAGATTCTGGAGAATCTAAATCCTCTTATAATCTGAATATGATGTACATAAACACAGCCTGACATATACTTCTAAATATTTAAAGAAGTGTGGGGCCACTGAAAGGGCTCAAAAATTAACAGCATTGTCTCCTCTTCCAGAGAACCTTGGATCAACTACCAGCAACTATATGGTGGCCCATCTCCAGTTCCCGGGGACCAGATAGACAGACAGACAGACAGACAGAGATATGGATGGCAGGCCTGCATGGTCTTTCTTTCTTTCTTATCCTTTTGAAAAAAATGTTTATTTATATATTTATTTATGTATTTATTAGATATAAGTACACTGTAGCTGTCTTCAGACACTCCAGAAGAGGGTGTCAGATTCTGGAGAATCTAAATCCCTCTTATGGTCTGCATATGATGTACATAAACACAGCCTAACATATACTTCTAAAAATTAAAAGATGTGTGGGGCCACTGAAAGGGCTCAAAAATTAACAGCATTGTCTCCTCTTATAGAGAACCTGGGATCAACTACCAGCAATTATATGGTGGTCCATCTCCAGTTCCAGGGGATCAGACAGACAGACACACAGACAGTGATAAGGGTGGCAGGCCTGCCTGGTCTTTCTTTCTTTCTTATCCTTTTTTTTAAAAAAATGTTTGTTTATTTATTTATTTATTTATTTATTTATTTATTTATTTATTTATTAGATATAAGTACACTGTAGCTGTTCACACACTGCAGAAGAGGGTGTCAGATTCTGGAGAATCTAAATCCCTCTTATGGTCTGCATATGATGTACATAAACACAGCCTCACATATACTTCTAAAAATTTAAAGAAGGGTGGGGCCACTCTAAAAGCTCAACAATTAACAGCATTGTCTCCTCTTCCAGAGTACCTGGGATCAACTACCAGCAACTATATGGTGGCCCATCTCCAGTTCCAGGGGAACAGACAGACAGACATACAGACAGTGATAAGGATGGCAGGCCTGACTGGTCTTTCTTTCTTTCTTATCCTTTTTTAAAAAATGTTTATTTATATATTTATTTATGTATTTATTAGATATAAGTACACTGTAGCTGTCTTCAGACACTCCAGAAGAGGGTGTCAGATTCTGGAGAATCTAAATCCCTCTTATGGTCTGCATATGATGTACATAAACACAGCCTCACATATACTTCTAAAAATTTAAAGATGTGTGGAGCCACTGGGAGGGCTCAACAATTAACAGCATTGTCTCCTCTTTCAGAGAACCTGGGATAAACTACCAGCACCTTATGGTGGCCCATCTCCAGTTCCAGTGGATCAGACCGACAGACAGACAGAGAGAGAGAGATAAGGATGGCAGGCCTGCCTGGTCTTTCTTTATTTCTTATTCGTTTTAAAAAATGTTTATTTATTTATTTATTCATTTATTTATGTATTTATTAGATATAAGTACACTGTAGCCGTCTTCAGACACTCCAGAAGAGGGTGACAGATTATAGAGAATCTAAATCCCTCTTATGGTCTGAATATGACGTACATAAACACAGCATCACATATACTTCTAAAAATTAAAAAACGGTGGGGCCACTGAAAGGGCTCAACAATTAACAGCATTGTCTCCTCTTCTAGAGAACCTGGGATCAACTACCAGCAAATATATGGTGGCCCATCTCCAGTTCCAGGGGATCAGGCAGACAGACAGACAGACAGACAGAGATAAGGATGGCAGGCCTTCCTGGTCTTATTTTCTTTCTTATCCTTTTTAAAAAATGTTTATTTATTTATTTATTTATTAGATATAAGTACACTGTAGCTGTCTTCAGACACTCCAGAAGAGGGTGTCAGATTCTGGAGAATCTAAATCCTTCTTATGGTCTGCATATGATGTACATAAACACAGCCTCACATATACTTCTAAATATTTAAAGATGGGCAGGGCCACTGGTAGGGCTCAACAATTAACAGCATTGTCTCCTCTTCCAGAACCCTGGGATCAACTACCAGCAACTTTATGGTAGCCCATCTCCAGTTCCAGGGGATCAGACAGACAGACAGACAGACAGACAGAGATAAGGATGGCAGGCCTGCCTAGTCTTACTTTCTTTCTTATCCTTTTTAAAAAATGTTTATTTATTTATTTATTTATTTATTTATGTATTTATGAGATATAAGTACACTGTAGCTGTCTTCAGACACTCGAGAAGAGGGTGTCAGATTCTGGAGAATCTAAATCCCTCTTATGGTCTGCATATGATGTACATAAACACAGCCTCACATATACTTCTAAATATTTAAAGATGGGTAGGGCCACTGATAGGGCTCAACAATTAACAGCTTTGTCTCCTCTTCCAGAGAACCTGGGATCAACTAACAGCAACTATATGGTGGCCCATCTCCAGTTCCAAGGGATCATACAGACTGACAGACAGGCAGACTGACAGAGATAAGGATGGCAGGTTTGCCTGGTCTTTCTTTCTTTCTTATCCTTTTTAAAAAATGTTTATTTATTTATTTATGTATTTATTATATATAAGTTCACTGTAGCTGTCTTCAGACACTCCAATATAGGGTGTCAGATTCTGGCGAATCTAAATCCTCTTATAATCTGAATATGATATACATAAACACAGCCTCACATATACTTCTAAATATTTAAAGAAGTATGGGGCCACTGAAAGGGCTCAACAATTAACAGCATTGTCTCCTCTTCCAGAGAACCTTGGATCAACTACCAGCAACTATATGGTGGCACATCTCCAGGTCCAGGGGATCAGACAGACAGACAGACAGACAGAGATAAGGATGGCAGGCCTGCCTGGTCTTACTTTCTTTCTTATCCTTTTTAAAAAATGTTTGTTTATTTATTTATTTATTTATTTATTTATTTATGTATTTATTATATATAAGTTCACTGTAGCTGTCTTCAGACACTCCTATATAGGGTGTCAGATTCTGGAGAATCTAAATCCTCTTATAATCTGAATATGATATACATAAACACAGCCTCACATATACTTCTAAATATTTAAAGAAGTATGGGGCCACCTAAAGGGCTCAACAATTAACAGCATTGTCTCCTCTTCCAGAGAACCTTGGATCAACTACCAGCAACTATATGGTGTCCCATCTCCAGTTCCCGGGGATCAGATAGACAGGCAGACAGACAGACAAAGATATGGATGGCAGACCTGCCTGGTCTTTCTTTCTTTCTTATCCTTTTTAAAAAATGTTTATTTACTTATTTATTTATTTATCTATTTATTTATTAGATATAAGTACACTGTAGCTGTCTTCAGACACTCCAGAAGAGGGTGTCAGATTCTGGAGAATCTAAATCCCTCTTATGGTCTGCATATGATGTACATAAACACAGCCTCACATATACTTCTAAAAATTTAAAGAAGGGTGGGGCTACTCTAAAAGCTCAACAATTAACAGCATTGTCTCCTCTTCCAGAGTACCTGAGATCAACTACCAGCAACTATATTGGGGCCCATCTCCAGTTCCAGGGGATCAGACAGACAGACATACAGACAGTGATAAGGATGGCAGGCCTGCCTGGTCTTTCTTTCTTTCTTATCCTTTTTTTAAAAATGTTTATTTATATATTTATTTATGTATTTATTAGATATAAGTACACTGTAGCTGTCTTCAGACACTCCAGAAGAGGGTGTCAGACTCTGGAGAATCTAAATCCCTCTTATGGTCTGCATATGATGTACATAAACACAGCCTCACATATACTAATAAAAATTTAAAGATGGGTGGGGCCACTGAAAGCGCTCAACAATTAACAGCATTGTCTCCTCTTCCAGAGAACCTGGGATCAACTACCAGCACCTATATGGTGGCCCATCTCCAGTTCCAGGGGATCAGAACGACAGACAGACAGACAGACAGACAGAGATAAGGATGGCAAGCCTGCCTGGTCTTTCTTCCTTTCTTAACCTGTTTATATAATGTGTATTTATTTATTTATTTATTTATTTATTTATTTATTTATTTATTTATTAGATATAAGTACACTGTAGCTGTCTTCAGATACTCCAGAAGAGGGTGTCAGATTCTGGAGAATCTAAATCCCTCTTATGGTCTGCATATGATGTACATAAACACAGCCTCACATATACTTCTAAATATTTAAAGATGGGTAGGGCCACTGATAGGGCTCAACAATTAACAGCATTGTCTCCTCTTCCAGAGAACCTTGGATCAACTACCAGCAACTATATGGTGGCACATCTGCAGTTCCAGGGGATCAGACAGACAGACAGACAGATAGACAGAGATAAGGATGGCAGGCCTGCCTGTTCTTACTTTCTTTCTTTTCCTTTTTCAAAAATGTTTATTTATTTATTTATTTATTTATTTATTTATTTATTTATTTATGTATTATATATAAGTACACTGTTTCTGTCTTCAGACACTCCAGTATAGGGTGTCAGATTCTGGAGAATCTAAATCCTCTTATAATCTGAATATGATGTACATAAACACAGCCTCACATATACTTTTAAATATTTAAAGAAGTGTGGGGCCACTGAAAGGGCTCAACAATTAACAGCATTGTCTCCTCTTCTAGAGAACCTTGGATCAACTACCAGCAACTATATGGTGGCCCATCTCCAGTTCCCGGGGATCAGATAGACAGACAGACAGACAGACAGACAGAGAAATGGATGGTAGGCCTGCCTGGTCTTTGTTTCTTTCTTATCCTTTTTAAAAAATGTTTATTTATTTATTTATTTATTTATTTATCTATTTATTTATTAGATATAAGTACACTGTAGCTGTCTTCAGACACTCCAGAAGAGGGTGTCAGATTCTGGAGAATCTAAATCCCTCTTATGGTCTGCATATGATGTACATAAACACAGCCTCACATATACTTCTAAATATTTAAAGATGGGTGGTGCCACTGAAAGGGCTCAACAATTAACAGCATTGTCTCCTCTTCCAGAGAACCTGGGATCAACTACCAGCAACTATTCGTGGCCCATCTCCAGTTCCCAGGGATCAGATAGACAGACAGACAGACAGACAGACAGACAGACAGACAGACAGACAGAGATATGGATGGCAGGCCTGCCTGGTCTTTCTTTCTGTCTTATCCTTTTAAAAAATGTTTATTTATTTATTTATTTATTTATTTATTTATTTATTTATGTATTTATTAGATATAAGTACACTGTAGCTGTGCAGACACTCCAGAAGAGGGTGTCATATTTTTGAGAATCTAAATCCCTCTTATGGTCTGCATATGATGTACATAAACACAGCCTCACATATACTTCTAAAAATTTAAAAAAGGGTGGGGCCACTCTAAAAGCTCAACAATTAACAGCATTGTCTTCTCTTCCAGAATACCAGGGATCGACTACCAGCAACTATATGGTGGCCCATCTCCAGTTCCAGGAGATTAGACAGACAGACATACAGACAGTGCTAAGGATGGCAGGCCTGTCTGGTCTTTCTTTCATTCTTATCCTTTTTAAAAAAATGTTTATTTATATATTTATTTATGGATTTATTAGATATAAGTACACTGTAGGTGTCTTCAGACACTGCAAAAGAGGGTGTCAGATTCTGGAGAATCTAAACCCCTCTTATGGTCTGCATATGATGTACATAAACCCAGCCTCACATATACTTCTAAAAATTTAAAGATGTGTGGGGCCACTGAGAGGGCTCAACAATTAACAGCATTGTCTCCTTTTTCAGAGAACCTGGGATAAACTACCAGCACCTTATGGTGGGCCATCTCCAGTTCCAGTGGATCAGACAGACAGACAGACAGAGAGAGAGAGATAAGGATGGCAGGCCTGCCTGGTCTTTCTTTATTTCTTATACTTTTAAAAAAATGTTTATTTATTTATTTATTTATTTATTTATGAATTTATTAGATATAACTACACTGTAGCTGATCAGACACTCCAGAAAAGGGTGTCAGATTCTGGAGAATCAAAATCCCTCTTATGGTCTGCATATGATGTACATAAACACAGCCTAACATATTCTTCTAAAAATTAAAAGATGTGTGGGGCCACTGAAAGGGCTCAACAATTAACAGCATTGTCTCCTCTTATAGAGAACCTGGGATCAACTACCAGCAACTATATGGTGGTCCATCTCCAGTTCCAGGGGATCAGAAGACAGACAGACAGACAGTGATAAGGATGGCAGTCTTCCTGGCCTTTCTTTCTTTCTTATCCTTTTTTTTAAAAAATGTTTGTTTTTTATTTATTTATTTATTTATTTATGTATTTATTTATTATATATAAGTACACTGTTTCTGTCTTCAGACACTCCAGTATAGGGTGTCAGATTCTGGAGAATCTAAATCCTCTTATAATCTGAATATGATGTACATAAACACAGCCTCACATATACTTTTAAATATTTAAAGAAGTGTGGGGCCACTGAAAGGGCTCAACAATTAACAGCATTGTCTCCTCTTCTAGAGAACCTTGGATCAACTACCAGCAAATATATGGTGGCCCATCTCCAGTTCCCGGGGATCAGATAGACAGACAGACAGACAGACAGAGAAATGGATGGTAGGCCTGCCGGGTCTTTGTTTCTTTCTTATCCTTTTTAAAAAATGTTTATTTATTTATTTATTTATTTATTTATTTATTTATCTATTTATTTATTAGATATAAGTACACTGTAGCTGTCTTCAGACACTCCAGAAGAGGGTGTCAGATTCTGGAGAATCTAAATCCATCTTATGGTCTGCATATGATGTACATAAACACAGCCTCACATATACTTCTAAATATTTAAAGATGGGTGGTGCCACTGAAAGGGCTCAACAATTAACAGCATTGTCTCCTCTTCCAGAGAACCTGGGATCAACTACCAGCAACTATTCGTGGCCCATCTCCAGTTCCCAGGGATCAGATAGACAGACAGACAGACAGACAGACAGACAGACAGAGATATGGATGGCAGGCCTGCCTGGTCTTTCTTTCTGTCTTATCCTTTTAAAAAAATGTTTATTTATTTACTTATTTATTTATTTATTTATTTATTTATGTATTTATTAGATATAAGTACACTGTAGCTGTGCAGACACTCCAGAAGAGGGTGTCATATTCTTGAGAATCTAAATCCCTCTTATGGTCTGCATATGATGTACATAAACACAGCCTCACATATACTTCTAAAAATTTAAAAAAGGGTGGGGCCACTCTAAAAGCTCAACAATTAACACATTGTCTCCTCTTCCAGAATACCAGGGATCGACTACCAGCAACTATATGGTGGCCCATCTCCAGTTCCAGGGGATCAGACAGACAGACATACAGACAGTGCTAAGGATGGCAGGCCTGTCTGGTCTTTCTTTCATTCTTATCCTTTTTAAAAAAATGTTTATTTATATATTTATTTATGGATTTATTAGATATAAGTACACTGTAGCTGTCTTCAGACACTGCAGAAGAGGGTGTCAGATTCTGGAGAATCTAAATCCCTCTTATGGTCTGCATATGATGTACATAAACACAGCCTCACATATACTTCTAAAAATTAAAAGATGTGTGGGGCCACTGAGAGGGCTCAACAATTAACAGCATTGTCTCCTTTTTCAGAGAACCTGGGATAAACTACCAGCACCTTATGGTGGGCCATCTCCAGTTCCAGTGGATCAGACAGACAGACAGACAGAGAGACAGAGATAAGGATGGCAGGCCTGCCTGGTCTTTCTTTATTTCTTATACTTTTAAAAAAATGTTTATTTATTTATTTATTTATTTATTTATGAATTTATTAGATATAACTACACTGTAGCTGTTCAGACACTCCAGAAAAGGGTGTCAGATTCTGGAGAATCAAAATCCCTCTTATGGTCTGCATATGATGTACATAAACACAGCCTAACATATACTTCTAAAAATTAAAAGATGTGTGGGGCCACTGAAAGGGCTCAACAATTAACAGCATTGTCTCCTCTTATAGAGAACCTGGGATCAACTACCAGCAACTATATGGTGGTCCATCTCCAGTTCCAGGGGATCAGAAGACAGACAGACAGACAGACAGTGATAAGGATGGCATCTTCCTGGCCTTTCTTTCTTTCTTATCCTTTTTTTTTTAAAAATGTTTGTTTTTTTATTTATTTATTTATTTATTTATTTATTTATTTATTTATTTATTAGATATAAGTACACTGTAGCTGTTCAGACACTCCAGAAGAGGGTGTCAGATTCTGGAGAATCTAAATCCCTCTTATGGTCTGCATATGATGTACATAAACACAGCCTCACATATATTTCTAAAAATTTAAAGAAGAGTGCGGCCACTCTAAAAGCTCAACAATTAACAGCATTGTCTCCTCTTCCAGAGTACCTGGGATCAACTACCAGCAAATATATGGCCCATCTCCTGTTCCAGGGGATCAGACAGACAGACATACAGACAGTGATAAGGATGGCAGGCCTGCCTGGTCTTTCTTTCTTTCTTATCCTTTTTTTAAAAATGTTTATTTATATATTTATTTATGTATTTATTAGATATAAGTACACTGTAGCTGTCTTCAGACACTCCAGAAGAGGGTGTCAGATTCTGGAGAATCTAAATCCCTCTTATGGTCTGCATATGATGTACATAAACACAGCCTCACATATACTTCTAAAAATTTAAAGATGTGTGGGGCCACTGAGAGGGCTCAACAATTAACAGCATTGTCTCCTCTTTCAGAGAACCTGGGATAAACTACCAGCACCTTATGGTGGCCCATCTCCAGTTCCAGTGGATCAGACAGACAGACAGACAGACAGAGAGACAGAGATAAAGATGGCAGGCCTGCCTGGTCTTTCTTTATTTCTTATAATTTTTAAAAAATGTTTATTTATTTATTTATTAATTTATTAGATATAACTACACTGTAGCCGTCTTCAGACACTCCAGAAGAGGGTGTCAGATTCTAGAGAATCTAAATCCCTCTTATGGTCTGAATATGATGTACATAAACACAGCCTCACATATACTTAAAAAATTAAAAGGCCACTGAAAGGACTCAACAATTAACAGCATTGTCTCCTCTTCCAGAGAACCTGGGATCAACCTCCAGCACCTACAAAGTGGCCCATCTCCAGTTCCAGGGGATCAGACAGACAGACAGACAGACAGAGATAAGGATGGCAGGCCTGCCTGGTCTTTCTTTCTTTCTTATCCTTTTTAAAAAATATTTATTTATTTATTTATTTATTTATTTATTTATTTATTTATTTATTTATGTAATTATTAGATATAAGTACACTGTAGCTGTTCAGACACTCCAGTAGAGGGTGTCAGATTCTGGAGAATCTAAATCCCTCTTATGGTCTCCATATGATGTACATAAACACAGCCTAACATATACTTCTAAAAATTAAAAGATCTGTGGGGACACTGAAAGGGCTCAACAATTAACAGCATTGTCTCGTCTTATAGAGAACCTGGGATCAACTACCAGCAACTATATGGTGGTCCATCTCCAGTTCCAGGGGATCAGACAGACACACAGACAGACAGTGATAAGGATGGCAGGTCTGCCTGGTCTTTCTTTCTTTCTTATCCTTTTTTTAAAAAAATGTTTGTTTATTTATTTATTTATTTATGTATTCATTTATTTATTTATTTATTTATTAGATATAAGTACACTGTAGCTGTTCAGACACTCCAGTAGAGGGTGTCAGATTCTGGAGAATCTAAATCCCTCTTATGGTCTGCATATGATGTACATAAACACAGCCTCACATATACTTCTAAAAATTTAAAGATGGGTGGGGCCACTGGGAGGGCTCAACAATTAACAGCACTGACTCCTCTTCCAGAGAACCTGGGATCAACTACCAGCAACTATTCGTGGCCCATCTCCAGTTCCCAGAGATCAGATAGACAGACAGACAGACAGACAGAGGTGGAAAATAAGAAAATCACACTGTAGGACCCAGAATTACGAAAAAAATTGAAAAAATGTGGAAAATGAGAAAATCACATGCAGGGCCCAGAATATTTCGAGAAACACTGAAAAACGTGAAAATTAAAAATTCACACTGTTGGACACAGAATATGGCGAGAAACCATGAAAAAGTGGATAATTAAAATTCACACTGCAGGACACAGAATATGCCAAGAAACCCTGAAAACGTGGAAAATTAAAAATTAACACTGAAGGACCTGGAATATGGCAAGAAAACCTGAAAAACGTGGAAATGAGAAAAATCACAGTGTAGGACCCAGAATATGAAGAAAAAACCTGTAAAACGTGAAAAATTAAAAATTCACACTGAAGAACCCAGAATATTGCGAGAAAATCTGAAAAACGTGGAAAATGAAAAATACACACTGTAGGACCCAGAACATGGCAAGAAACCCTGAAAGAGTAGAAAATTAAAAACTCACACTGAAGGACCCCAAATATGGCAAGAAACCCTGAAAAAAGTAGAAAATTACAAACAGACACTGAAGAACCCCAATTATGGCGAGAAAACCTGAAAAAGGTGGAAAATGAGAAAATCACACTGTAGGACCCAGAATTACGAAAAAACTTGAAAATATCGAAAATGAGAAAATCACACTGTAGGACCCAGAATATGCCAAGAAACCCTGAAAATCATGAAAATTAAAAATTCACACTGTCAGACACATAATATGGCGAGAAACCATGAAAGAAGTGGAAAATTAAAAATTCACACTGTATTACCCAGAATATGGCGAGACATACTGAAAAACGTGGAAAATTAAAAATTCACACTGAAGGACCTGGGATATGGCCAGGAAACCTGAAAAACGAGGAAAATTCAAAACTCACATGGTAGGAACCAGAATAAGGCAAGAAAACCTGAAAAACCTGGAAATGAGAAAATCAAACTGTAGGACCCAGAATATGACAAAAAAAAACCTGAAAAAATTACAAAATTAAAAATTCACACTGAAAGACCCCGAATATGGTGAGAAAACCTGAAAAGGTGGAAAATGAGAATAATCACACTGTACGACACAGAATGGCAAAAAAAAAAAATAAAACTTGAAAAATGTCGAAAACGAGAAAATCACACTGTTGGACCCAGAATATGACGAAAAAACCTGGAAAACGTGGAAAATTAAAAATGCACGTTGTAGGACACAAATTATGCCGAGAAACCCTGAAAAACGTGAAAATTAAAAATTCACACTGAAGGACCTGGAATACAGTAAGGTAACCTGAAAAACGTGGAAATGAGAAAATCACAATTTAGGACCCAGAATATGACGAAAAAAACTGAAACACGTGGAAAATGAAAAATACACGCTGTAGGACACAGAATATGTCGAGAAACCCTGAAAAATTAGAAAATTAAAAACTCACACTGAAGGACCCTAAATATGGCGAGAGAACCTGAAAAAACTAGAAAATTAAAAATTCACACTGAAGGACTTGGAATATGGCGATAAAACCTGAAAAACGAGGAAAATTAAAAAATCACACTGAAGGACCCCAAATATAGTGAGAAAATCTGAAAAAGCTGGAAAATGAGAATAATCACACTGTAGGACCCAGAATTGTGAAAAAACTTGAAAAACGTCGAAAATGAGAAAATCACTCTGTAGGACACAGAATATGGCAAGAAACCCTGAGAAATGTGGAATATTAAAAATACACTCTGTAGCACCCAGAATATGGCAAAAAACCCTCAAAAAAGTAGAAAATTAAAAACTCACACTGAAGGACCCCAATATGGCGAGAAAAACAGAAAAAGGTGGAAAGTGAAAATAATCACACTGTATTACCCAGAATTACGAAAAAACATGAAAAAATTCGAAAATGAGAAAATCACACTGTAGGACCCAGAATATGGGGAGAAATCCTGAGAAACGTGGAAAATAAAAAATACACTCTGTAGCACCCAGAATATGGCAAGAAACCCTCAAAAAAGTAGAAAATTAAAAACTCACACTGAAGGACCCCGAATATGGCGAGAAAACATGAAAAAGGTAGAAAATGAGAATAAACACAATGTATTAACCAGAATTACAAAAACATGAAAAACATCGAAAATGAGAAAATCACACTTGTAGGACCCAGAAATATGAAAAAACTTGAAAAACGTGGAAAATGAGAAAATCACACTGCAGAAACCAGAATATGCTGAACAACCATGAAAAACCTGAAAATTAAAAATTCACACTGTTGGACACAGAATATGGTGAGAAACCATGAAAAGACTGGACAATTAAAAATTCACACTTTATTACCGAGATATGGAGAGAAATACTGAAAACCGTGGAAAAAAATTCACACTGAAGGACCTGGAATACGACAGGACCTGGAATACGGCAAGAGACCCTGAAATACATGGAAATGAGAAAATCACACAGTAGGACCCAGAATATGACGAAAAAACCTGAAAAAGGTAAAATATTAAAATATCACACGGAAGGACCCGGAATATGGCGAAAAACCTGAAAAACGAGGAAGATAAAAAACTAACACTGAAGGACACAGAATATGGCGAGAAAACCTGAAAAGAGTAGAAAATTAAAAATTCACACTGAAAGACCCCGAATATGATGAGAAAACCTGAAAAAGGTGGAAAATGAGAATAATCACACTGTAGGACCCAGATTATGACCCGAAACCCTGAAAACGTGGAAAATTAAAAGTACATGCTGTAGGACCCAGAATATGGCGAGAAAACCTGAAAAAAAGTAGAAAATTAAAAATTCACACTGAAAGACCCCGAATATGATGAGAAAAACTGAAAAAGGTGGAAAATGAGAATAATCACACTGTAGGACCCAGATTATGCCCAGAAACCCTGAAAACCTGGAAAATTAAAAATACATGCTGTAGGACCCAGAATATGCCAAGAAACCCTGAAAAAGGTTGAAAATTACAAACTCACACTGTAGGACCCCAAATATGGTGAGAAACCCTCCAAAAGGTGGAAAATGAGAAAATCCCACTGCAGCACCCAGAATATGCCGAGAAAATGTGAAAAACGTGAAAATTAAAAATTCACACTAACGGACCCAGAATATGGCGAGAAACAATTAATAAAAAAGTACAAAATTAAAAACTCACAGTGAAGGAGCCCAAACATGGCGAGAAAACCTGAAAAAGGTGGAAAATGAGAAAATCACACTGTAGGACCCAGAATTACGAAAAAAATTGAAAAAATGTGGAAAATGAGAAAATCACATGCAGGGCCCAGAATATTTCGAGAAACACTGAAAAACGTGAAAATTAAAAATTCACACGGTTGGACACAGAATATGGCGAGAAACCATGAAAAAAGTGGATAATTAAAATTCACACTGCAGGACACAGAATATGCCAAGAAACCCTGAAAACGTGGAAAATTAAAAATTAACACTGAAGGACCTGGAATATGGCAAGAAAACCTGAAAAACGTGGAAATGAGAAAAATCACAGTGTAGGACCCAGAATATGAAGAAAAAAGCTGTAAAACGTGAAAAATTAAAAATTCACACTGAAGAACCCAGAATATTGCGAGAAAATCTGAAAAACGTGGAAAATGAAAAATACACACTGTAGGACCCAGAACATGGCAAGAAACCCTGAAAGAGTAGAAAATTAAAAACTCACACTGAAGGACCCCAAATATGGCAAGAAACCCTGAAAAAAGTAGAAAATTACAAACAGACACTGAAGAACCCCAATTATGGCGAGAAAACCTGAAAAAGGTGGAAAATGAGAAAATCACACTGTAGGACCCAGAATTACGAAAAAACTTGAAAATATCGAAAATGAGAAAATCACACTGTAGGACCCAGAATATGCCAAGAAACCCTGAAAACGTGAAAAATTAAAAATACAACGTTTAGGACCCAGAATACGGCGAGAAACCCTGAAAAAAGTAGAAAATTACAAACTCACACTGAAGGACCCGAAAAATGGTCTGAAAGGTTGAAAAAGGTGGAAAATGAGAAAATCACACTGTAGGACCCAGAATTACGAAAAAAATTGAAAAACGTGGAAAATGAGAAAATCATACTGCAGGACCCAGAATATGCCTAGAAACCCTGAAAATCATGAAAATTAAAAATTCACACTGTCAGACACATAATATGGCGAGAAACCATGAAAGAAGTGGAAAATTAAAAATTCACACTGTATTACCCAGAATATGGCGAGACATACTGAAAAACGTGGAAAATTAAAAATTCACACTGAAGGACCCGGGATATGGCCAGGAAACCTGAAAAACGAGGAAAATTCAAAACTCACATGGTAGGAACCAGAATAAGGCAAGAAAACCTGAAAAACGTGGAAATGAGAAAATCAAACTGTAGGACCCAGAATATGACAAAGAAAAACCTCAAAAAATTACAAAATTAAAAATTCACACTGAAAGACCCCGAATATGGTGAGAAAACCTGAAAAGGTGGAAAATGAGAATAATCACACTGTAGGACACAGAATGGAAAAAAAAAAAAACATGAAAAATGTCGAAAATGAGAAAATCACACTGTAGGACCCAGAATATGACGAAAAAAACTGGAAAACGTGGAAAATTAAAAATGCACGCTGTAGGACCCAAAATATGCCGAGAAACCCTGAAAAACGTGAAAATTAAAAATTCACACTGAAGGACCTGGAATACAGTAAGATAACCTGAAAAACGTGGAAATGAGAAAATCACAATTTAGGACCCAGAATATGACGAAAAAAACTGAAACACGTGGAAAATGAAAAATACACGCTGTAGGACACAGAATATGTCGAGAAACCCTGAAAAATTAGAAAATTAAAAACTCACACTGAAGGACCCCAAATATGGCGAGAGAACCTGAAAAAACTAGAAAATTAAAAATTCACACTTAAGGACTTGGAATATGGCTATAAAACCTGAAAAACGAGGAAAATTAAAAAATCACACTGAAGGACCCCAAATATAGTGAGAAAACCTGAAAAAGCTGGAAAATGAGAATAATCACACTGTAGGACCCAGAATTGTGAAAAAACTTGAAAAACGTCAAAAATGAGAAAATCACACTGTAGGAAACAGAATATGGGGAGAAATCCTGAGAAACGTGGAAAATAAAAAATACACTCTGTAGCACCCAGAATATGGCAAGAAACCCTCAAAAAAGTAGAAAATTAAAAACTCACACTGAAGGACCCCTAATATGGTGAGAAAACATGAAAAAGGTAGAAAATGAGAATAAACACAATGTATTAACCAGAATTACAAAAACATGAAAAACATCGAAAATGAGAAAATCACACTTGTAGGACCCAGAAATATGAAAAAAACTTGAAAAACGTGGAAAATGAGAAAATCACACTGCAGAAACCAGAATATGCTGAACAACCATGAAGAACCTGAAAATTAAAAATTCACACTGTTGGACACAGAATATGGTGAGAAACCATGAAAAGGACTGGACAATTAAAAATTCACACTTTATTACCGAGATATGGAGAGAAATACTGAAAACCGTGGAAAAAAAATTCACACTGAAGGACCTGGAATACGACAGGACCTGGAATACGGCAAGAGACCCTGAAATACATGGAAATGAGAAAATCACACAGTAGGACCCAGAATATGACGAAAAAACCTGAAAAAGGTAAAATATTAAAATATCACACGGAAGGACCGGAATATGGCGATAAAACCTGAAAAACGAGGAAAATTAAAAAATCACACTGAAGGACCCCAAATATAGTGAGAAAATCTGAAAAGCTGGAAAATGAGAATAATCACACTGAAGGACCCAGAATTGTGAAAAAACTTGAAAAACGGTCAAAAATGAGAAAATCACACTGTAGGACACAGAATATGGCAAGAAACCCTGAGAAATGTGGAAAATTAAAAATACACTCTGTAGCACCCAGAATATGGCAAAAAACCCTCAAAAAAGTAGAAAATTAAAAACTCACACTGAAGGACCCCGAATATGGCGAGAAAAACAGAAAAAGGTGGAAAGTGAAAATAATCACACTGTATTACCCAGAATTACGAAAAAACATGAAAAAAATCAAAAATGAGAAAATCACACTGTAGGACCCAGAATATGGGGAGAAATCCTGAGAAATGTGGAAAATAAAAAATACACTCTGTAGCATCCAGAATATGGCAAGAAACCCTCAAAAAAGTAGAAAATTAAAAACTCACATTGAAGGACCCCTAATATGGCCAGAAAACATGAAATGGGTAGAAAATGAGAATAAACACAATGTATTACCCAGAATTACAAAATCATGAAAAACATCGAAAATGAGAAAATCACACTTGTAGGACCCAGAAATATGAAAAAAACTTGAAAAACGTGGAAAATGAGAAAATCACACTGCAGAAACCAGAATATGCTGAACAACCATGAAAAACCTGAAATTAAAAATTCACACTGTTGGACACAGAATATGGTGAAAAACCATGAAAAAGACTGGACAATTAAAAATTCACACTTTATTACCGAGATATGGAGAGAAATACTGAAAAACGTGAAAAAAATTCACACTGAAGGACCTGGAATATGACAGGACCTGGAATATGGCAAGAGACCCTGAAATACATGGAAATGAGAAAATCACACAGTAGGACCCAGAATATGACGAAAAAACCTGAAAAAGGTAAAATATTAAAATATCACACGGAAGGACCCGGAATATGGCGAAAAACCTGAAAAACGAGGAAGATAAAAAACTAACACTGAAGGACACAGAATATGGCGAGAAAACCTGAAAAGAGTAGAAAATTAAAAATTCACACTGAAAGACCCCGAATATGATGAGAAAACCTGAAAAAGGTGGAAAATGAGAATAATCACACTGTAGGACCCAGATTATGCCCAGAAACCCTGAAAACGTGGAAAATTAAAAATACATGCTGTAGGACCCAGAATATGGCGAGAAAACCTGAAAAAATTAGAAAATTAAAAAATTCACACCGAAGGACCCCGAATATGGCGAGAAAACCTGAAAAAGGTGGAAAATGAGAATAATCACACTGTAGGACCCAGATTATGCCCAGAAACCCTGAAACGTGGAAAATTAAAAATTACATGCTGTAGGACCCAGAATATGGCGAGAAACCTGAAAAAAGTAGAAAATTAAAAATTCACACTGAAGGACCCCCCGAATATGGCAAGAAAACCTGAAAAAGGTGGAAAATGAGAATAATCACACTGTAGGACCCAGATTATGCCCAGAAACCCTGAAAACGTGGAAAATTAAAAATACATGCTGTAGGACCCAGAATATGCCAAGAAACCCTGAAAAAGGTTGAAAATTACAATCTCACACTGTAGGACCCCAAATATGGTGAGAAACCCTCCAAAAGGTGGAAAATGAGAAAATCACACTGCAGGACCCAGAATATGCCGAGAAAATGTGAAAAACGTGAAAATTAAAAATTCACACTAACGGACCCAGAATATGGCGAGAAACAATTAATAAAAAAGTACAAAATTAAAAACTCACAGTGAAGGAGCCCAAACATGGCGAGAAAACCTGAAAAAGGTGGAAAATGAGAAAAATCACACTGTAGGACCCAGAATTACGAAAAAAATTGAAAAAATATGGAAAATGAGAAAATCACATGCAGGGCCCAGAATATTTAAAGAAACACTGAAAAACGTGAAAATTAAAAATTCACACTGTTGGACACAGAATATGGCGAGAAACCATGAAAAAAGTGGATAATTAAAATTCACACTACAGGACACAGAATATGCCAAGAAACCCTGAAAACGTGGAAAATTAAAAATTAACACTGAAGGACATGGAATATGGCAAGAAAACCTGAAAAACGTGGAAATGAGAAAAATCACAGTGTAGGACCCAGAATATGAAGAAAAAAGCTGTAAAACGTGAAAAATTAAAAATTCACACTGAAGAACCCAGAATATTGCGAGAAAATCTGAAAAACGTGGAAAATGAAAAATACACACTGTAGGACCCAGAACATGGCAAGAAACCCTGAAAGAGTAGAAAATTAAAAACTCACACTGAAGGACCCCAAATATGGCAAGAAACCCTGAAAAAAGTAGAAAATTACAAACTGACACTGAAGAACCCCCAATTATGGCGAGAAAACCTGAAAAAGGTGGAAAATGAGAAAATCACACTGTAGGACCCAGAATTACGAAAAAACTTGAAAATATCGAAAATGAGAAAATCACACTGTAGGACCCAGAATATGCCAAGAAACCCTGAAAACGTGAAAAATTAAAAATACAACGTTTAGGACCCAGAATACGGCGAGAAACCCTAAAAAAAAGTAGAAAATTACAAACTCACACTGAAGGACCCGAAAAATGGTCTGAAAGGTTGAAAAAGGTGGAAAATGAGAAAATCACACTGTAGGACCCAGAATTACGAAAAAAATTGAAAAACGTGGAAAATGAGAAAATCATACTGCAGGACCCAGAATATGCCGAGAAACCCTGAAAATCATGAAAATTAAAAATTCACACTGTCAGACACATAATATGGCGAGAAACCATGAAAGAAGTGGAAAATTAAAAATTCACACTGTATTACCCAGAATATGGCGAGACATACTGAAAAACGTGGAAAATTAAAAATTCACACTGAAGGACCCGGGATATGGCCAGGAAACCTGAAAAACGAGGAAAATTCAAAACTCACATGGTAGGAACCAGAATAAGGCAAGAAAACCTGAAAAACTTGGAAATGAGAAAATCAAACTGTAGGACCCAGAATATGACAAAAAAAAAAAACCTGAAAAAATTACAAAATTAAAAATTCACACTGAAAGACCCCGAATATGGTGAGAAAACCTGAAAAGGTGGAAAATGAGAATAATCACACTGTAGGACACAGAATGGCAAAAAAAAAAAAAAAAAAAACTTGAAAAATGTCGAAAACGAGAAAATCACACTGTAGACCCAGAATATGACGAAAAAACCTGGAAAACGTGGAAAATTAAAAATGCACGCTGTAGGACCCAAAATATGCCGAGAAACCCTGAAAAACGTGAAAAATTAAAAATTAACACTGAAGGACATGGAATATGGCAAGAAAACCTAAAAAACGTGGAAATGAGAAAAATCACAGTGTAGGACCCAGAATATGAAGAAAAAAGCTGTAAAACGTGAAAAATTAAAAATTCACACTGAAGAACCCAGAATATTGCGAGAAAATCTGAAAAACGTGGAAAATGAAAAATACACACTGTAGGACCCAGAACATGGCAAGAAACCCTGAAAGAGTAGAAAATTAAAAACTCACACTGAAGGACCCCAAATATGGCAAGAAACCCTGAAAAAAGTAGAAAATTACAAACTGACACTGAAGAACCCCAATTATGGCGAGAAAACCTGAAAAAGGTGGAAAATGAGAAAATCACACTGTAGGACCCAGAATTACGAAAAAAACTTGAAAATATCAAAAATGAGAAAATCACACTGTAGGACCCAGAATATGCCAAGAAACCCTGAAAACGTGAAAAATTAAAAATACAACGTTTAGGACCCAGAATACGGCGAGAAACCCTAAAAAAAAGTAGAAAATTACAAACTCACACTGAAGGACCCGAAAAATGGTCTGAAAGGTTGAAAAAGGTGGAAAATGAGAAAATCACACTGTAGGACCCAGAATTACGAAAAAAATTGAAAAACGTGGAAAATGAGAAAATCATACTGCAGGACCCAGAATATGCCGAGAAACCCTGAAAATCATGAAAATTAAAAATTCACACTGTGAGACACATAATATGGCAAGAAACCATGAAAGAAGTGGAAAATTAAAAATTCACACTGTATTACCCAGAATATGGCGAGACATACTGAAAAACGTGGAAAATTAAAAATTCACACTGAAGGACCCGGGATATGGCCAGGAAACCTGAAAAACGAGGAAAATTCAAAACTCACATGGTAGGAACCAGAATAAGGCAAGAAAACCTGAAAAACGTGGAAATGAGAAAATCAAACTGTAGGACCCAGAATATGACAAAAAAAAACCTGAAAAAATTACAAAATTAAAAATTCACAGTGAAAGAGCCCGAATATGGTGAGAAAACCTGAAAAGGTGGAAAATGAGAATAATCACACTGTAGGACACAGAATGGCAAAAAAAAAAAAAAAAAAAAAAAACTTGAAAAATGTCGAAAACGAGAAAATCACACTGTAGACCCAGAATATGACGAAAAAACCTGGAAAACGTGGAAAATTAAAAATGCACGCTGTAGGACCCAAAATATGCCGAGAAACCCTGAAAAACGTGAAAATTAAAAATTCACACTGAAGGACCTGGAATACAGTAAGATAACCTGAAAAACGTGGAAATGAGAAAATCACAATTTAGGACCCAGAATATGACGAAAAAAAAACTGAAACACGTAGAAAATGAAAAATACACGCTGTAGGACACAGAATATGTCGAGAAACCCTGAAAAATTAGAAAATTAAAAACTCACACTGAAGGACCCCAAATATTGCGAGAGAACCTGAAAAAACTAGAAAATTAAAAAATCACACTGAAAGACTTGGCATATGGCTATAAAACCTGAAAAACGAGGAAAATTAAAAAATCACACTGAAGGACCCCAAATATAGTGAGAAAATCTGAAAAAGCAGGAAAATGAGAATAATCACACTGTAGGACCCAGAATTGTGAAAAAACTTATAAAACGTCAAAAATGAGAAAATCACACTGTAGGACACAGAAATGGGGAGAAATCCTGAGAAACGTGGAAAATAAAAAATACACTCTGTAGCACCCAGAATATGGCAAGAAACCCTCAAAAAAGTAGAAAATTAAAAACTCACACTGAAGGACCCCGAATATGGCTAGAAAACATGAAAAAGGTAGAAAATGAGAATAAACACAATGTATTAACCAGAATTACAAAAACATGAAAAACATCGAATATGAGAAAATCACACTTGTAGGACCCAGAAATATGAAAAAACTTGAAAAACGTGGAAAATGAGAAAATCACACTGCAGAAACCAGAATATGCTGAACAACCATGAAAAACCTGAAAATTAAAAATTCACACTGTTGGACACAGAATATGGTGAGAAACCATGAAAAGACTGGACAATTAAAAATTCACACTTTATTACCGAGATATGGAGAGAAATACTGAAAACCGTGGAAAAAAATTCACACTGAAAGACTTGGAATACAACAGGACCTGGAATACGGCAAGAGACCCTGAAATACATGGAAATGAGAATAATCACACTGTAGGACCCAGATTATGCGCAGAAACCCTGAAAACGTGGAAAATTAAAAATACATGCTGTAGGACCCAGAATATGCCAAGAAACCCTGAAAAAGGTTGAAAATTACAAACTCACACTATAGGACCCCAAATATGGTGAGAAACCCTCCAAAAGGTGGAAAATGAGAAAATCACACTGCAGGACCCAGAATATTCCGAGAAAATGTGAAAAACATGAAAATTAAAAATTCACACTAACGGACCCAGAATATGGCGAGAAACAATTAATAAAAAAGTACAAAATTAAAAACTCACAGTGAAGGAGCCCAAACATGGCGAGAAAACCTGAAAAAGGTGGAAAATGAGAAAATCACACTGTAGGACCCAGAATTACGAAAAAAATTGAAAAAATGTGGAAAATGAGAAAATCACATGCAGGGCCCAGAATATTTCGAGAAACACTGAAAAACGTGAAAATTAAAAATTCACACTGTTGGACACAGAATATGGCGAGAAACCATGAAAAAAGTGGATAATTAAAATTCATACTGCAGGACACAGAATATGCCAAGAAACCCTGAAAACGTGGAAAATTAAAAATTATCACTGAAGGACCTGGAATATGGCAAGAAAACCTGAAAAACGTGGAAATGAGAAAAATCACAGTGTAGGACCCAGAATATGAAGAAAAAAGCTGTAAAACGTGAAAAATTAAAAATTCACACTGAAGAACCCAGAATATTGCGAGAAAATCTGAAAAACGTGGAAAATGAAAAATACACACTGTAGGACCCAGAACATGGCAAGAAACCCTGAAAGAGTAGAAAATTAAAAACTCACACTGAAGGACCCCAAATATGGCAAGAAACCCTGAAAAAAGTAGAAAATTACAAACAGACACTGAAGAACACCAATTATGGCGAGAAAACCTGAAAAAGGTGGAAAATGAGAAAATCACACTGTAGGACCCAGATTACGAATACGAAAAAACCTGAAAATATCGAAAATGAGAAAATCACACTGTAGGACCCAGAATATGCCAAGAAACCCTGAAAACGTGAAAAATTAAAAATACAACGTTTAGGACCCAGAATACGGCGAGAAACCCTGAAAAAAGTAGAAAATTACAAACTCACACTGAAGGACCCGAAAAATGGTCTGAAAGGTTGAAAAAGGTGGAAAATGAGAAAATCACACTGTAGGACCCAGAATTACGAAAAAAAATTGAAAAACGTGGAAAATGAGAAAATCATACTGCAGGACCCAGAATATGCCTAGAAACCCTGAAAATCATGAAAATTAAAAATTCACACTGTCAGACACATAATATGGCGAGAAACCATGAAAGAAGTGGAAAATTAAAAATTCACACTGTATTACCCAGAATATGGCGAGACATACTGAAAAACGTGGAAAATTAAAAATTCACACTGAAGGACCTGGGATATGGCCAGGAAACCTGAAAAACGAGGAAAATTCAAAACTCACATGGTAGGAACCAGAATAAGGCAAGAAAACCTGAAAAACCTGGAAATAGAAAATCAAACTGTAGGACCCAGAATATGACAAAAAAAAAACCTGAAAAAATTACAAAATTAAAAATTCACACTGAAAGACCCCGAATATGGTGAGAAAACCTGAAAAGGTGGAAAATGAGAATAATCACACTGTAGGACACAGAATGGCAAAAAAAAAAAAAAAAAAAAAAAAAACTTGAAAAATGTCGAAAACGAGAAAATCACACTGTAGGACCCAGAATATGACGAAAAAAAAACTGGAAAACGTGGAAAATTAAAAATGCACGTTGTAGGACCCAAAATATGCCGAGAAACCCTGAAAAACGTGAAAATTAAAAATTCACACTGAAGGACCTGGAATACAGTAAGGTAACCTGAAAAACGTGGAAATGAGAAAATCACAATTTAGGACCCAGAATATGACGAAAAAAACTGAAACACGTGGAAAATGAAAAATACACGCTGTAGGACACAGAATATGTCGAGAAACCCTGAAAAATTAGAAAATTAAAAACTCACACTGAAGGACCCCAAATATGGCGAGAGAACCTGAAAAAACTAGAAAATTAAAAATTCACACTGAAGGACTTGGAATATGGCGATAAAACCTGAAAAACGAGGAAAATTAAAAAATCACACTGAAGGACCCCAAATATAGTGAGAAAATCTGAAAAAGCTGGAAAATGAGAATAATCACACTGTAGGACCCAGAATTGTGAAAAAACTTGAAAAACGTCGAAAATGAGCAAATCACTCTGTAGGACACAGAATATGGCAAGAAACCCTGAGAAATGTGGAAAATTAAAAATACACTCTGTAGCACCCAGAATATGGCAAAAAACCCTCAAAAAAGTAGAAAATTAAAAACTCACACTGAAGGACCCCGAATATGGCGAGAAAAACAGAAAAAGGTGGAAAGTGAAAATAATCACACTGTATTACCCAGAATTACGAAAAAACATGAAAAAATTCGAAAATGAGAAAATCACACTGTAGGACCCAGAATATGGGGAGAAATCCTGAGAAACGTGGAAAATAAAAAATACACTCGGTAGCACCCAGAATATGGCAAGAAACCCTCAAAAAAGTAGAAAATTAAAAACTCACACTGAAGGACCCCCGAATATGGCGAGAAAACATGAAAAAGGTAGAAAATGAGAATAAACACAATGTATTACCCAGAATTACAAAAACATGAAAAACATCGAAAATGAGAAAATCACACTTGTAGGACCCAGAAATATGAAAAAACTTGAAAAACGTGGAAAATGAGAAAATCACACTGACGAAACCAGAATATGCTGAACAACCATGAAAAACCTGAAAATTAAAAATTCACACTGTTGGACACAGAATATGGTGAGAAACCATGAAAAGACTGGACAATTAAAAATTCACACTTTATTACCGAGATATGGAGAGAAATACTGAAAACCGTGGAAAAAAATTCACACTGAAGGACCTGGAATACGACAGGACCTGGAATACGGCAAGAGACCCTGAAATACATGGAAATGAGAAAATAACACAGTAGGACCCAGAATATGACGAAAAAACCTGAAAAAAGAAAATATTAAAATATCACACGGAAGGACCCGGAATATGGCGAAAAACCTGAAAAACGAGGAAGATAAAAAACTAACACTGAAGGACACAGAATATGGCGAGAAAACCTGAAAAGAGTAGAACATTTAAAATTCACACTGAAAGACCCCGATTATGATGAGAAAACCTGAAAAAGGTGGAAAATGAGAATAATCACACTGTAGGACCCAGATTATGCCCAGAAACCCTGAAAACGTGGAAAATTAAAAATACATGCTGTAGGACCCAGAATATGGCGAGAAAACCTGAAAAAAGTAGAAAATTAAAAATTCACACTGTAGGACCCCAAATATGGTGAGAAACCCTCCAAAAGTTGGAAAATGAGAAAATCACAGTGCAGGACCCAGAATATGCCGAGAAAATGTAAAAAACGTGAAAATTAAAAATTCACACTAACGGACCCAGAATATGGCGAGAAACAATTAATAAAAAAGTACAAAATTAAAAACTCACAGTGAAGGAGCCCAAACATGGCGAGAAAACCTGAAAAATGTGGAAAATGAGAAAATCACACTGTAGGACCCAGAATTACGAAAAAAATTGAAAAAATGTGGAAAATGAGAAAATCACATGCAGGGCCCAGAATATTTCGAGAAACACTGAAAAACGTGAAAATTAAAAATTCACACTGTTGGACACAGAATATGGCGAGAAACCATGAAAAAAGTGGATAATTAAAATTCACACTGCAGGACACAGCATATGCCAAGAAACCCTGAAAACGTGGAAAATTAAAAATTAACACTGAAGGACCTGGAATATGGCAAGAAAACCTGAAAAACGTGGAAATGAGAAAAATCACAGTGTAGGACCCAGAATATGAAGAAAAAAACCTGTAAAACGTGAAAAATTAAAAATTCACACTGAAGAACCCAGAATATTGGGAGAAAATCTGAAAAACGTGGAAAATGAAAAATACACACTGTAGGACCCAGAACATGGCAAGAAACCCTGAAAGAGTAGAAAATTAAAAACTCACACTGAAGGACCCCAAATATGGCAAGAAACCCTGAAAAAAGTAGAAAATTACAAACTGACACTGAAGAACCCCAATTATGGCGAGAAAACCTGAAAAAGGTGGAAAATGAGAAAATCACACTGTAGGACCCAGAATTACGAAAAAACTTGAAAATATCGAAAATGAGAAAATCACACTGTAGGACCCAGAATATGCCAAGAAACCCTGAAAACGTGAAAAATTAAAAATACAACGTTTAGGACTCAGAATACGGCGAGAAACCCTGAAAAAAGTAGAAAATTACAAACTCACACTGAAGGACCCGAAAAATGGTCTGAAAGGTTGAAAAAGGTGGAAAATGAGAAAATCACACTGTAGGACCCAGAATTACCAAAAAAATTGAAAAACGTGGAAAATGATAAATCATACTGCAGGACCCAGAATATGCTGAGAAACCCTGAAAATCATGAAAATTAAAAATTCACACTGTCAGACACATAATATGGCGAGAAACCATGAAAGAAGTGGAAAATTAAAAATTCACACTGTATTACCCAGAATATGGCGAGACATACTGAAAAACGTGGAAAATTAAAAATTCACACTGAAGGACCCGGGATATGGCCAGGAAACCTGAAAAACGAGGAAAATTCAAAACTCACATGGTAGGAACCAGAATAAGGCAAGAAAACCTGAAAAACGTGGAAATGAGAAAATCAAACTGTAGGACCCAGAATATGACAAAAAAAAACCTGAAAAAATTACAAAATTAAAAATTCACACTGAAAGACCCCGAATATGGTGAGAAAACCTGAAAAGGTGGAAAATGAGAATAATCACACTGTAGGACACAGAATGGCAAAAAAAAAAAAAAAAAAAAAAAACAACTTGAAAAATGTCGAAAATGAGAAAATCACACTGTAGGACCCAGAATATGACGAAAAAAACTGGAAAACGTGGAAAATTAAAAATGCACGCTGTAGGACCCAAAATATGCCGAGAAACCCTGAAAAACGTGAAAATTAAAAATTCACACTGAAGGACCTGGAATACAGTAAGGTAACCTGAAAAACGTGGAAATGATAAAATCACAATTTAGGACCCAGAATATGACGAAAAAAACTGAAACACGTGGAAAATGAAAAATACACGCTGTAGGACACAGAATATGTCGAGAAACCCTGAAAAATTAGAAAATTAAAAACTCACACTGAAGGACCCCAAATATGGCGAGAGAACCTGAAAAAACTAGAAAATTAAAAATTCACACTGAAGGACTTGGAATATGGCGATAAAACCTGAAAAACGAGGAAAATTAAAAAATCACACTGAAGGACCCCAAATATAGTGAGAAAATCTGAAAAAGCTGAAAAATGAGAATAATCACACTGTAGGACCCAGAATTGTGAAAAAACTTAAAAAACGTCGAAAATGAGAAAATCACACTGTAGGACACAGAATATGGCAAGAAACCCTGAGAAATGTGGAAAATTAAAAATACACTCTGTAGCACCCAGAATATGGCAAAAAACCCTCAAAAAAGTAGAAAATTAAAAACTCACACTGAAGGACCCCGAATATGGCGAGAAAAACAGAAAAAGGTGGAAAGTGAAAATAATCACACTGTATTACCCAGAATTACGAAAAAACATGAAAAAATTCGAAAATGAGAAAATCACACTGTAGGACCCAGAATATGGGGAGAAATCCTGAGAAACGTGGAAAATAAAAAATACACTCTGTAGCACCCAGAATATAGCAAGAAACCCTCAAAAAAGTAGAAAATTAAAAACTCACACTGAAGGACCCCGAATATGGCTAGAAAACATGAAAAAGGTAGAAAATGAGAATAAACACAATGTATTAACCAGAATTACAAAAACATGAAAAACATCGAAAATGAGAAAATCACACTTGTAGGACCCAGAAATATGAAAAAACTTGAAAAACGTGGAAAATGAGAAAATCACACTGCAGAAACCAGAATATGCTGAACAACCATGAAAAACCTGAAAATTAAAAATTCACACTGTTGGACACAGAATATGGTGAGAAACCATGAAAAGACTGGACAATTAAAAATTCACACTTTATTACCGAGATATGGAGAGAAATACTGAAAACCGTGGAAAAAAATTCACACTGAAGGACCTGGAATACGACAGGACCTGGAATACGGCAAGAGACCCTGAAATACATGGAAAAGAGAAAATCACACAGTAGGACCCAGAATATGACGAAAAAACCTGAAAAAGGTAAAATATTAAAATATCACACGGAAGGACCCGGAATATGGCGAAAAACCTGAAAAACGAGGAAGATAAAAAACTAACACTGAAGGACACAGAATATGGCGAGAAAACCTGAAAAGAGTAGAAAATTTAAAATTCACACTGAAAGACCCCGATTATGATGAGAAAACCTGAAAAAGGTGGAAAATGAGAATAATCACACTGTAGGACCCAGATTATGCCCAGAAACCCTGAAAACGTGGAAAATTAAAAATACATGCTGTAGGACCCAGAATATGGCGAGAAAACCTGAAAAAAGTAGAAAATTAAAAATTCACACTGTAGGACCCCAAATATGGTGAGAAACCCTCCAAAAGTTGGAAAATGAGAAAATCACAGTGCAGGACCCAGAATATGCCGAGAAAATGTGAAAAACGTGAAAATTAAAAATTCACACTAACGGACCCAGAATATGGCGAGAAACAATTAATAAAAAAGTACAAAATTAAAAACTCACAGTGAAGGAGCCCAAACATGGCGAGAAAACCTGAAAAAGGTGGAAAATGAGAAAATCACACTGTAGGACCCAGAATTACGAAAAAAATTGAAAAAATGTGGAAAATGAGAAAATCACATGCAGGGCCCAGAATATTTCGAGAAACACTGAAAAACGTGAAAATTAAAAATTCACACTGTTGGACACAGAATATGGCGAGAAACCATGAAAAAAGTGGATAATTAAAATTCACACTGCAGGACACAGCATATGCCAAGAAACCCTGAAAACGTGGAAAATTAAAAATTAACACTGAAGGACCTGGAATATGGCAAGAAAACCTGAAAAACGTGGAAATGAGAAAAATCACAGTGTAGGACCCAGAATATGAAGAAAAAAACCTGTAAAACGTGAAAAATTAAAAATTCACACTGAAGAACCCAGAATATTGCGAGAAAATCTGAAAAACGTGGAAAATGAAAAATACACACTGTAGGACCCAGAACATGGCAAGAAACCCTGAAAGAGTAGAAAATTAAAAACTCACACTGAAGGACCCCAAATATGGCAAGAAACCCTGAAAAAAGTAGAAAATTACAAACTGACACTGAAGAACCCCAATTATGGCGAGAAAACCTGAAAAAGGTGGAAAATGAGAAAATCACACTGTAGGACCCAGAATTACGAAAAAAATTGTAAAACGTGGAAAATGAGAAAATCACACTGTAGGACCCAGAATATGCAGAGAAACCCTGAAAAATGTGAAAATTAAAAATTCACACTTTCGGACACTGTATATGGCGAGAACCATGAAAGAAGTGGAAAATTAAAAATTCACACTGTATTACCCAGAATATAGAAGAAATACTGAAAAACGTGGAAAATTAAAAATTCACACTGTAGGAACCCTCATATGGCGATAAAACCTGAAAAACGAGGAAAATTCAAAACTCACACTGTAGGACCCAGAATATGGCGAGAAACCCTGAAAGAGTAGAAAATCAAAAATTCACACTGAAGGACCCCAAATATGGCGAGAAATCCTGAAAAATGAGGAAAATGAGAAAATCACATTGTAAGACCCAGAATATGACGAAAAAACCTGAAAAATGTGGAAAATTAAAAATTCACACTGAAGGCCCCCAAATATGTCGAAAAAACCTGATAAAGGTGGAAAATGAGAATAATCACACTGTGGGACCCAGAATTGCCAAAAAACTTGAAAAACCTCAAAAATGAGAAAATCACACTGCAGGACACAGAATATGCCGAGAAACCCTGAAAACGTGGAAAATTAAAAATTAACACTGAAGGACCTGGAATATGGCAAGAAAACCTGAAAAACGTGGAAATGAGAAAAATCACAGTGTAGGACCCAGAATATGAAGAAAAAACCTGTAAAACGTGAAAAATTAAAAATTCACACTGAAGAACCCAGAATATTGGGAGAAAATCTGAAAAACGTGGAAAATGAAAAATACACACTGTAGGACCCAGAATATGGCAAGAAACCCTGAAAGAGTAGAAAATTAAAAACTCACACTGAAGGACCCCAAATATGGCAAGAAACCCTGAAAAAAGTAGAAAATTACAAACTGACACTGAAGAACCCCAATTATGGCAAGAAAACCTGAAAAAGGTGGAAAATGAGAAAATCACACTGTAGGACCCAGAATTACGAAAAAACTTGAAAATATCGAAAATGAGAATATCACACTGTAGGACCCAGAATATGCCAAGAAACCCTGAAAACGTGAAAAAATAAAAATACAACGTTTAGGACCCAGAATACGGCGAGAAACGCTGAAAAAAGTGAAAATTAAAAATGCACACTGTCAGACACAGAATATGGTGAGAACCATGAAAAAAGTGGAAAATTAAAAATACACGCTGTAGGACCCAGAATATGTCGAGAAACACTGAAAAATTAGAAAAGTAAAAAATCAAACTGCAGGACCCCAATAATGTCGAGAAAACCTGAAAAAGTAGGAAAATGAGAAAATCACACTGTAGGACCCAGAATTACGAAAAAACTTGAAAAACGTGGAAAATGAGAAAATAACACTGCAGAACCCAGAATATGCGGAGAAACCCTGAAAAACGTGAAAATTAAAAATTCCCACTGTTGGACACAGAATATGACAAGAAACCATGAAAAAAGTGGAAAATAAAAAATTCACACTATATTACCCAGAATATGGCAAGAAAACCTGAAAAACGTGGAAGTGAGAAAATCACACTGTAGGACCAAGAATATGACCAAAAAACCTGAAAAACGTGCAATATTAAAAATTCACACTTAAGGACCCGGAATATGGCGAGAAAAACTAAAAAATTAGAAAATTAAAAAGTCACACTGAAGGACCCCAAATATGGCGAGAAAACCTGAAGAACGAGGAAAATTAAAAAGTCACACTGAAGGAACCAGAATATGGCGTGAAACCTGAAAAAAGTAGAAAATTAAAAATTCACACTGAAGGCCCCCGAATTTGGTGAGAAAATCTGAAAAAGGTGGAAATGTAAAAATTCACACTGTATTACCCAGAATATGGCAAGAAATACTGAAAAGCCTGAAAAATTAAAAATTCAAAATGAAGGTCCTGGAATATTGCAAGAAAACCTGAAAAATGTGGAAATGAGAAAATCACACTGTAGGACCCAGAATATGATGAAAAAACTGAAAAATGTGGAAAATAAAAAATTCACACTGAAGGACCCTTAATATGGCGAGAAACCCTAAAAAAGTGGAAAATAAGAATAATCACACTGTAGGACCCAGAATTGCGAAAAAACTTGAAAAACGTGGAAAATGAGAAAAATCACACTGTAGGACCCAGAATATGCTGAGAAACCCAGAAAACGTGGAAAATTAAAAATATGCACTGTAGGACCCAGAATATGGCAAGAAACCCTGAAAAAAGTAGAAAATTACAAACTCACAATGAAGGACGCCAAATATGGCCAGAAAACCTGAAAAAGGAGGAAAATGAGAAAATCACACTGCAGGACCCAGAATATGCCGAGAAACGCTAAAAGAGTGAAAATTAAAAATGCACACTGTCGGACACAGAATATGGTGAGAACCATGAAAAAAGTGGAAAATTAAAAATACACGCTGTAGGACCCAGAATATGTCGAGAAACACTGAAAAATTAGAAAAGTAAAAAATCAAACTGAAGGACCCCAAATATGTCGAGAAAACCTGAAAAAGTTTGAAAATGAGAAAATCACACTGTAGGACCCAGAATTACGAAAAAACTTGAAAAACGTGGAAAATGAGAAAATCACACTGCAGAACCCAGAATATGCCAAGAAACCCTGAAAAACGTGAAAATTAAAAAGTCACACTCTCAGACACAGAATATGGCAAGATACCATGAAAAAAGTAGAAAATTAAAAATTCACACTGTATTACCCAGAATATGGCGAAAAATACTGAAAAACCTGAAGAATTAAAAATTCACACTGAAGGACCTGAATACCTGAAAACCTGAAAAAAGTGGAAATAGAAATTCACACTGTAGGGCCCAGAATATGACCAAAAACCTGAAACCGTGGAATATTAAAAATTCACACTGAAGGACCCGAAATATGGCGAGAAAACCTGAAAAACGAGGAAAATTAAAAACTGACACTGTAGGATCCAGAATATAGCGAGAAAACATGAAAAAGATGGAAAATGAGAATATTCACACTGTAGGACCCAAATTGCGAAAAAACTTGAAAAACTGGAAAATAAAAAAATCACACTGTAGGACCATAATATGCCTACAAACCTGAAAACGTGGAAAATTGTTAATACACGCTGTAGGAAACAGAATATATCGAGAAACCCTGAAAAAAGTAGAAAATTAAGAACTCACACTGGAGGATCCCAAATATGGCGAGAAAATCTGAAAAGAGTAGAAAATAAAAAATTCACATTGAAGGACACCAAATATGGCGAGAAAACTTGAAAAAAGGTGGAAAATGAGAATATTCACATGTAGGACCCAGAATTATGAAAAAACTTTAAAAACATGGAAAATTAGAAAATCACACTGTAGGACCCAGAATATGCCGACAACCCTGAAAACGTGGAAAATTATTAATACACGCTGTAGGACCCAGAACATGGCAAGAAACCCTGAAAAAAATAGAAAAATAAAGACTCACACTGAAGGACCCCAAATATGGTGAGTAAAACTGAAAAAGGTGGAAAATGAAAAAATAACACTGTATCACCCAGAATTACGAAAAAACTTGAAAAACGTGGAAAATGGGAAAATAACACTGCAGGACCCAGAATATGCTGAGAAACCCTAAAAAACTTGAAAATTAAAAATTCACACTGTCGGACACCGAATATGGCTAGAAACCATGAAAAAAGTGGTAAATTAAAAATTCACACTGTATTACCTAGAATATGGCGAGAAATACTGAAAAACATGGAAAAATAAAAATTCACACTGAAGGATCTGGAATATGGAAAGAAAACCTGAAAATCGTGGAAATGAGAAAATCACACTGTAGGACCCAGAATATGACGAAAAAAACCTGAAAAACGTGGAAAATTAAAAATTCACACTGAAGGACACGGAATATGGCGAGAAAACCTGAAAAACGTGGAAAATTAAAAATTCACACTGTAGGAACCAGAATATGGCTAGAAAACTTGAAATGTGGAAAATTAAAAATCCACTCTGTAGGACACAGAATATGTCGAGAAACCCTGAAAAATTAGAAAATTAAAACCGCTCACTGAAGGACCCCAAATATGGCAAGAAAACCTGAAAAAAGTAGAAAATTAAAAATTCACACTAAAGGACCCGGAATATGGCAATAAAACCTGAAAAACGAGGCAAATTGAAAACTCACACTGAAGGACCCAGAATATGGCAGAAAACCTGAAAAAAGTAGAAAATTAAAAATTCACACTGAAGGACCCTGAATATGGAGAGAAAACTTGAAAAAGGTGGAAAATGAGAATACTCACACTGTAGGACCCAGAATTACTGAAAAAAATTGAAAAACGGGGAAAATGAGAAAATCACACTGCAGGACCTAGAATATGCCTAGAAACCCTGAAAAATGTTAAAATTAATAATTCACTCTGTCGGACACAGAATATGGCGAGAAACCATGAAAAAAGTGGAAAATTAAAAACTCATACTGTAGGACCTGGAATATGGTGATAAAACCTGAAAAAATTGGAAAATTAAAAACTTCCACGGAAGAACCTAGAATATGGCAAGAAACCCTGAAAAAGGTGAAAAATGAAAAAATCACACTGTAGGACCAAGAATTTCTTAAAAACTTGAAAAATGGGGAAAATAAAAAATCACACTGTAGGACCCAGAATATGCTGAGAAACCCGGACAACTTGGGAAATTGAAATCCACGCTTAAGGACACAGAATATGGTGAGAAACCCTGAAAAATGTACAAAATTAAAAACTCACACTGAAGGACCCGGATTATGGCGAAAAAACCCGAAAAAGGTGAAAAATGAGAAAATCACACTGTAGGAATCAGAATTTCGAAAAAACTTGAAAAACGTGGAAAATGAGAAAATTACACTGTAGGACCCAGAATATGCCAAGAAACCCGGAAAAATGTGGAAAAATTAAAATTCACACTGAATGACCCAGAATATGGCGAGAAATCCTAAAAAACATGGAAAATTAAATATTCACACTGTAGGACCCAGAATATGGCGAGAAACACTAAAAAACTTGCAAAATGAAAAATACACGCTGTAGGACCCAGATTATGGCGAGAAACCCTGAAAAAAGTAGATATTAAAAACTCACACTAAAGGACCTGAAATATGGTGACAAAACCTGAAAAACATGGAAAATTAAATATTCACACTGTTGGACCCAGAATATGACCAAAAAAAATTAAAAACGTGGAAAATTAAAAATTCACACTGTAGTACAAAAAGTCAGGGGAGAAACCATGAAAAAAGGGGAAAATTAAAAATTTACACTGTGGGACCCAGAATAAGTCAAGAAACACTGAAAATCGTGGAAAATTAAAAATTCACACTGAAGGACTATGGAATATGTGGAGAAATCTGAAAAACATGGAAAATTAACAACTCACACTCATGGATCTGGAATATGGTGAGAAATCTGAAAAATGTGGAAAATTAACAACTCACTGAGAAAGACCTGGAATATGGCCAGAAATCCTGAAAAACATGGAAAATTAAAAATTCATCTGTAGGACCCAAAATATGTTGAGACACCCTGAAAACCGTGGAAAATTAAAAATTCACACTTAAGGACCTGGAATATGATGAAAAACCCTGAAAAATGTGGAAAATTAAAAACTCACACTCTAGGAACTAGAATATCACGCTAAAACCCGAAAAAATTTGAAAATTAAAACCTCACACTGAAGGACCTAGAAAATGGCAAGAAACCCTGAAAAGGTGGAAAATGAGAAATTCACACTATAGAACCCAGAATTGTGAAAATACTTGAAAAATGGGGAAAATGAGAAAATCACACTGTAGGTCCGAGAATATGACTAAAAACTCTGAAAAATGTGGAAAATTAAAAATGCACACTGTAGGACCAAGAATATGGCAAAAAAAAACCCTGAAAAACATGGAAAATTAAAAATTCACACTCAAGGATCCTGAATATGGCGAGGAAAACCTTAAAAACGAGGAAAATTAAAAACTCACACTGAAGGACCCAGAATATGGCGAGAAAACCTGAAAAATATGGAAAATTTAATATTCACACTGTAGGACCTAGAATATGGCGAGGAACACTGCAAAACGTGCAAAATTAAAAATACACGCTGTAGGACCCAGATTATGGCGAGAAACCCTGAAAAAGTAGACATTAAAAACTCACACTGAAGGACTTGGAATATGGTGACAAAACCTGAAAAACATGGAAAATTAAATATTCACACTGTAGGACCCAGAATATGACAAAAAAAACTTAAAAACGTGGAAAATTAAAAATTCACACTCTAGAAACCAGAATATGGAGAGAAACCCTGAAATACATGGAAAATTAAATATACATGCTGTAGGACCCAGAATAGAGAGAAAAATTCTGAAAAATTTAGAAAAGAAAAACTCACAATGAAAGACCCGGAATATGGCGAGAAAACCTGAGAAAGGTAGAAAATGAGAAAATCATACTGAAGGACAAGATGTGCGAAAATCTAGAAAAAAGTGGAAAATGAGAAAATCACACTGTAGGACCCAGAATATGCCGAGAAACCCTGAAAAAAGTGAAATATTAAATATTCACACTGTCGGACCAAGAATATGACCAAAAAAAAAAAAAAAAAAAAAAAAACAAACTTAAAAACGTGGAAAATTACAAATTTACACTGTGGGACCCAGAAAATGGCGAGAAACATTGAAAAACGTGGAAAATTAAATTCACACTGTAGGAACCAGAATATGACGAGAAAACCTGAAAAAGTTTGAAAATGAAAACATCACACTGTGGGACCCAGAATATGACGAAAAAAACTTAAAAACGTGGAAAATTAAAAACTCCCACTGAAGAACCTAGAATATGGCAAGAAACCCTGAAAAAGGTGGAAAATGAGAAATTCACACTGTAGGACCCAGAATATGGCGAGAGACACTGAAAAATGTTGAAAAATAAAAATTCACACTATAGGACCAGAATATGGAAAGAAACCTTGAAAAACGTGGAAAATTAAAAATTCACACTGCAGGACCCAAAATATGCTGAGAAAACCTGCAAAAGGTGGAAAATGAGAAAATCACACTGTAGGATGCAGAATTGGGGGAAAAAAACTTGAAAAAAGTCAAAAATTGGGAAAATCGCACTGTAGGAGCCAGAATATGCCAGAAACCCTGAAAAACGTGGAAAATTAAAAATACACGCTGTAGGATTCAGAATATGGCAAGAAACCCTGAAAGAAGTAGAAAATTAAAAACTCACACTGAAGGACCCGGAATATGGCAAGAAAACCTGAAAAAGGAGGAAAATGAGAAAATCAACCTGTAGGACACAGAAATGCGAAAAAACTTTTAAAAAGTGGAAAATGAGAAAATAACATTGTAGGACCCAGAATATGCCAAGAAACCCTGAAAAACGAGAAAAAATAAAAATATGCTTTTTGGAGCCAGAATATTGCAAGAAACACAGAAAAAAGTAGAAAATTAAAAACTCACACTGAAGGACCCCGAATATGGCAAAAAACCTTAAAAAGGTGGAAAATGAGAAAAATCTCACTGTAGGAACCAGAATATGCCGTGAAACCTTAAAAACGTGGAAAATTAAAAATACAATCTGTAGGATCCAGAATATGGCGAGAAACCCTGAAAAACTAGAAAATTAAAAACTCACATCGAAGGACCCCGAATATGGAGAGAAAACCTGAAAAAGGTGGAAAATGAGAAGATCACACTGTAGGACCCAGAATTACGAAAAAACTTGAAAAACGTGGAAAAGGAGAAAATCACACTGCAGGACCCAGAATATGCCGAGAAACACTGAAAAACGTGAAAATAAAAAATTCACACTTTTGGACCCAGAATATGGCAAAAAACCATGAAAAAAGTGGAAAATGAGAAAATAACACTTTAAACCCAGAATATGGCGAGAAACCATAAAATAAGTGGAAAATGAGAAAATCACACTAAAAAAAAAAACCTTGAGAAACGCCGTAAATGAGAAAATCACACTATAGGACCTAGAATATGGCAAGAAACCCTGAGTAACGTGGAAAATTAATAATACACTCTGTAGTACCCAGAATATGGCGAGAAATACTGAAAAACGTGGAAAATTAAAAATTCACACTGAAGGACCTGGAATATGGCAAGAAAACCTGAAAAACGAGGAAATGGGAAAATCACACTGTAGGAGCCAGAATATTCCGAGAAACCTTGAAAAATGTGAAAAAATAAAACTACGCTTTTTGGAGCCAGAATATTGCAAGAAACCCTGAAAAAATTAGAAAAATAAAAACTCACACTGAAGGACCCCAAATATGGCAAGAAAACCCGAAAAAGGTGGAAAATGAGAAAATCACACAGTGCGACCCAGAATTACAAAAAAAAAACTTGAAAAAAGTGGAAAATGATAAAATCACACTGCAGGACCAAGAATATTTAGAGAAATTCTGAAAAACGTGAAAATTAAAAATTCACACAGCAGGACCCAGAATATGCCGAGAAATCCTGAAAAACGTGAAAGTTAAAAATTCACATTATCGGACCCAGATTATGGTGAGAAACCCTGAAAAACGTGAAAATTAAAAATTCAACTGAAGGACCCGGAATATGGCGAGAAACACTGAAAAACGTGAAAATAAAAAATTCACACTTTTGGACCCAGAATATGGCAAAAAACCATGAAAAAAGTGGAAAATGAGAAAATAACACTTTAAACCCAGAATATGGCGAGAAACCATAAAATAAGTGGAAAATGAGAAAATCACACTAAAAAAAAAAACCTTGAGAAACGCCGTAAATGAGAAAATCACACTATAGGACCTAGAATATGGCAAGAAACCCTGAGTAACGTGGAAAATTAATAATACACTCTGTAGTACCCAGAATATGGCGAGAAATACTGAAAAACGTGGAAAATTAAAAATTCACACTGAAGGACCTGGAATATGGCAAGAAAACCTGAAAAACGAGGAAATGGGAAAATCACACTGTAGGAGCCAGAATATTCCGAGAAACCTTGAAAAATGTGAAAAAATAAAACTACGCTTTTTGGAGCCAGAATATTGCAAGAAACCCTGAAAAAATTAGAAAAATAAAAACTCACACTGAAGGACCCCAAATATGGCAAGAAAACCCGAAAAAGGTGGAAAATGAGAAAATCACACAGTGCGACCCAGAATTACAAAAAAAAAACTTGAAAAAAGTGGAAAATGATAAAATCACACTGCAGGACCAAGAATATTTAGAGAAATTCTGAAAAACGTGAAAATTAAAAATTCACACAGCAGGACCCAGAATATGCCGAGAAATCCTGAAAAACGTGAAAATTAAAAATTCACATTATCGGACCCAGATTATGGTGAGAAACCCTGAAAAACGTGAAAATTAAAAATTCAACTGAAGGACCCGGAATATGGCGAGAAACCCTGAAAAAAGTAGAAAAATAAAAATTCACACTGAAGTACCCGGAATATGGCGAGAAAACCTGAAAAGGTGGAAAATGAGAATAATCACAGTGTAGGACCCAGAATTGCAAAAAAAAAAACCTTGAGAAACGTCGTAAATGAGAAAATCACACTATAGGACCTAGAATATGGCAAGAAACCCTGAGTAACGTGGAAAATTAATAATACACTCTGTAGTACCCAGAATATGGCAAGAAACCCTCAAAAAAGTAGAAAATTAAAAACTCACACTGAAGGACCCCAAATATGGCAAGAAAACCTGAAAAATGTGGAAAATGAGAATAATCACAGTGTAGGACCCAGAATTGCGAAAATACTTGAAAACGTCTTAAATGAGAAAATCACATTTTAGGACCCAGAATATGGCCAGAAACCCTGAGAAACGTAGAAAATTAAAAATACACTCTGTAGCACTGAGAACATGGCAAGAAACCCTCAACAAAGTAGAAAATTAAAAACTCACAATGAAGGACCCCGAATATGGCGAGAATACCTGAAAGAGATGGAAAATGAGAATAATCACACTGTAGGACCCAGAATAGCGAAAAACCATGAAAAATATCGAAAATGAGAAAATCACACTGTAGGACCCAGAATATGGCAAGAAACCCTCAAAAAAGTAGAAAATTAAAAACTCACACTGAAGGACCCCAAATATGGCGAGAAAACATGAAAAAGTTGGAAAATGACAATAATCACACTGTAGGATCCAGAATATGCCGAGAAACTCTGAAAAACGTGGAAAATTATAGTACACGCTGTAGGTCCCAGAATATGGCGAGAAACCCTGAAAAAAGTAGAAAAGTAAAAACTCACACTGCAGGACCCCAAATATGGCGAAAAAAACCGAAAAAGATGGAAAATAAGAAAATCACACAGTATGAACCAGAATTAGGAAAAAACTTGAAAAAAGTGGAAAATGAGAAAATCACACTGCAGGACCAAGAATATTTAGAGAAATCCTAAAAAACGTGAAATTTAAAAATTCACACTATCGGACCCAGAATATGGTGAGAAACCCTGAAAAAAAAAAGTAGAAAATTAAAAACTCACAGTGAAGGAGCCCAAATATGGCTAGAAAACCTGAATAAGGTGGAAAATGAATAAATCACACTGTAGGAGCCAGAATTACGAAAAAACTTGAAAAACGTAGAAAAGGAGAAAATAACACTGCAGGACCCAGAATATGCTGAGAAAACTTGAAAAACAAGGAAAATTAAAAATTCACACTGAAGGACCCAGAATATGGCAAGAAAACCTGAAAAAAGTAGAAAATTAAAAATTCACACTGAAGGACCTGGAATATGGCAAGAAAACCTGAAAAACGTAGAAATGAGAAAATCACACTGTAGGACCCTGAATATTATGAAAAAACCTGAAAAACGTGGAAAATTAAAAATTCACACTGAAGAACCCGGTATATGGCTAGAAAACCTGAAAAAGGTGGAAAATGAGATAATCACACTGCAGGACCCAGAGAAACTCTGAAAAAAGTGAAAATTAAAAATTCACACTAGCGGACCCAGAATATGGCGAGAAACTTTGAAAAAAGTAGAAAATTAAAAACTCACTCTGAAGGACACCAAATATGGCGAGAAAACCTGAAAAAGGTGGAAAATGAGAAAATCACATTGTAGGACACAGAATAACGAAAAAACTTGAAAAACGTGGAAAATGAGAAAATCACACTGCAGGACCCAGAATATCCTGAGAAACCCTGAAAAACGTGAAAATTAAAAATTCACACTATAGGACCCGGAATATGGCAAGAAACCCTGAAAAACATGGAAAATTAAAAATTCAAACTGAAGGACAAAGAATATGGAGATAAAACCTGAACAATGAGGAAATAAAAACTCACACTGAAGAACCCACAATATGGCAATCAACCCTGGAAAAAGTAGAAAATTAAAAACTCACAGTGAGGGACACCAAATATGGCTAGAAAACCTGAAAAAGGTGGAAAATTGAAATAATCACACTGTAGGAACCAGAATTGCGAAAAACCTTGAGAAACGTCTTCAATGAGAAAATCACACTATAGGACCCAGAATTTGGCAAGAAAATCTGAAAAACGTGGAAAATTAAAAATACACTAGGTAGGACCCAGAATATAGCGAGAAACCCTGAAGAAAGTTGAAAATTAAAAACTCACAGTGAAGGAGCCCAAATATAGCGAGAAAACCTGAAAAAGGTGGAAAATAAGAAAATCATACTGCAGGACCCAGAATATGCCTAGAAATCCTGAAAAAACGTGAAATTTAAGAATTCACACTATTGGACCCAATATATGGCGAGAAACTCTGAAAAACATGAAAATTAAAAATTCACATTTAAAGACCTGGAAAATGGCATGAAAACCTGAAAAAAGTTGAAAATTCAAAATTCACACTGAAGGACCCCGAATATGGCGAGAAACCCTGAAAAACATGAAAAATTAAAACTTCACACTGTAGGACCAGAATATGGCAAGAAACCTTGAAAACGTGGAAAATTAAAAAATCACACTGTAGGTCACAGAATATTCCGAGAAAACCTGAAAAAGGCGGAAAATGAGAAAATCACACTGTTGGACCCAGAATATGACAAAACAACCTGAAAAACATGGAAAATTAAAAATTCACACTGAAGTATTCAGAATATGGCGAGAAACACTGAAAAAAGTAGAAAATTTAAAAACTCACAATGAAGGACCCCAAATATGCCGAGAAATCCTGAAAAAGGTGGAAACTTGGAAAATCACACTGTAGGAACAAGAATTACGAAAAAAAATGAAAAACGTGGAAAATGAAAAAAAAATCACACTTCAGGACCCAGAATATGCCGAGAAATCCTGAAAAACGTGAAAATTAAAAATTCACACTATCTGACCCAGAATATGTTGAGAAATACTGAAAAACGTGAAAATTTCCCGTGCCAGGGGGTGGGGGAATCCAGATTAACTTTTTAAAAACAAAGACTTGGTCTTTGATGTCTATAGGAAGCCCTTCTCAGTGCCTTTAACTACCACTGAACTTTCAGGGCTGTGACTCAAATGTAACAAGGAACAGGGCTAAGAACCTGCAGCCTTTGAAAACAACTATTTTTTTAAAGTGGGGGACACAAATCAGCAGTAGAAGCCCTCAGGTTCAGCCATAATACTTGTTAGGGAAAGAGCCTCAATGTCCGGAGCTGAGGTCTCATGGGTGAACTGCTTCAAGCTCTGAGTATCATTGAAAGAAAGAAAAGATATCATGTGGTTGCTTAATTTATTTATTTTATTATTTCTATTTTTTGTTTTCTTTTGTTTTGTTTTAGAAAAGGCCTCAGTCTGTAGCTATGGCTGACCTAGGACAGACTACATGTGTTAATTAGGGTTTCACAGCTGAGAAACAGACCATACCTATGTAAGATTTAGAAAACCCAACAGTCAGTGGTGGCTCGAGCTCTTAATGAGAGCACTCTGGAGGCAGAGGCAGTCAAATTCTGAGTTCGAGGCCAGCCTGGTTAAAGACAGGGATAGGCAGGGATTGGCAAGGCAGGGCTGGGCTAGGCTAGGCTAGGCAAGGGGCTGGGATAGTCAAGACAAGGGACTAGGCTAGGCTACTCAAGGGGCTAGGCAAGACAGACAGACAGAGAGAAAGACAGACAAGGATGGCAGGCCTGCCTGGTTTTTCTTTCTTTCTTATCCCTTTTTAAAAAATGTTTATTTATTTATTTATTTATGTATTTATTAGAATTAAGTACACTGTAGCTGTCTTCAGACACTCCAGAAGAGGGTGTCAGATTCTGGAGAATCTATATCCCTCTTATGGTCTGCATATGATGTACATAAACACAGCCTCACATTTACTTCTAAAAATTTAAAGATGTGTGGGGCCAATGAAAGGGATCAACAATTAACAGCATTGTCTCCTCTTATAGAGAACCTGGGATCAACTACCAGCAACTATATGGTGGCCCATCTCCAGTTCCAGGGGATCAGACAGACAGACAGACATACAGACAGATAGAGTTAAGGATGGCAGGCCTACCTGGTCTTTCATTCTTTCTTATCCTTTTTAAAAAATGTTTATTAATTTAAGTAGGTATTTATTAGATTTAAGTACACTGTAGCTGTCTTCAAACACTCCCGAAGAGGGTGTCAGATTCTGGAGAATCTATATCCCTCTTATGGTCTGCATATGATGTACATGAACACAGCCTCACATATACTTCTAAAAATTTAAAGATGTGTGGGGCCACTGAAAGGGCTCAACAATTAACAGCACTGACTCCTCTTCCAGAGAACATGGGATCAACTACCAGCAATTATATGGTGGCCCATCTCCAGTTCCAGGGGATCAGACAGACAGACAGACAGACAAGGATGGCAGGCGTGCCTGGTCTCTCTTTCTTTATTATCCTTTTTAAAAAATGTTTATTTGTTTATTTATGAATTTATTAGATATATGTATACTGTAGCTGTCTTCAGACACTCCAGAAGAGGTTGTCAGATTCTGGAGAATCTAAATCCCTCTTATGGTCTGAATATGATGTACATAAACACAGCAACACATATACTTCTAAATATTAAAAATGGTTGGGGCCACTGAAAGGGCTCAACAATTAAC
>NW_028227366.1:198781-238781 GCF_978045245.1 Mus caroli | reverse complement strand
TCTTATGGTCTGCATATGATGTACATAAACACAGCCTCACATATACTTCTAAAAATTTAAAGAAGGGTGGGGCCACTCTAAAAGCTCAACAATTAACAGCAATGTCTCCTCTTCCAGAGTAACTGGGATCAACTATCAGCAACTATATGGTGGCCCATCTCCAGTTCCAGGGGATCAGACAGACAGACATACAGACAGTGATAAGGATGGCAGGCCTGCCTGGTCTTTCTTTCTTTCTTATCCTTTTTAAAAAAATGTTTATTTATATATTTATTTATGTATTTATTAGATATAAGTACACTGTAGCTGTCTTCAGACACTCCAGAAGAGGGTGTCAGATTCTGGAGAATCTAAATCCCTCTTATAGTCTGCATATGATGTACATAAACACAGCCTCACATATACTTCTAAAAATTTAAAGATGTGTGGGGCCACTGAGAGGGCTCAACAATTAACAGCATTGTCTCCTCTTTCAGAGAACATGGGATAAACTACCAGCACCTTATGGAGGCCCATCTCCAGTTCCAGTGGATCAGACAGACAATCAGACAGACAGAGAGACAGATATAAGGATGGCCGGCCTGCCTGGTCTTTCTATATTTCTAATAATTTTTTAAAAATGTTTATTTATTTATTTATTTATTTATGTATTTATTATATATAAGTACACTGTAGCTGACTTCAGACACTCCAGTAGAGGGTGTCAGATTCTTGAGGAACTAAATCCTCTTATAATCTGAATATGATGTACATAAACACAGCCTCACATATACTTCTAAATATTTAAAGAAGTGTGGGGGCACTGAAAAGGCTCAACAATTAAGAGCATTGTCTCCTCTTTCAGAGAACCTTGGATCAACTACCAGCAACTATATGGTGGCCCATCTCCAGTTCCAGGGGATCAGACAGACAGACAGACAGAGATAAGGATGGCAGGCCTGCCTGGTCTTACTTTCTTTCTTATATTTTTAAAAAAATGTTTATTTATTTATTTATTTATTTATTTATTTATTTATTTATTTATTTATTTATGTATTTATTATATATAAGTACACTGTAGCTGTCTTCAGTCACTCCAGTAGAGGGTGTCAGATTCTGGAGAATCTAAATCCTCTTATAATCTGAATATGATGTACATAAACACAGCCTCACATATACTTCTAAATATTTAAAGAAGTGTGGGGCCACTGAAAGGGCTCAACAATTAACAGCATTGTCTCCTCTTCCAGAGAACCTTGAATCAACTACCAGCAACTATATGGTGGCCCATCTCCAGTTCCAGGGGATCAGACAGACAGACAGACAGACAGAGATAAGGATGGCAGGCCTGCCTGGTCTTACTTTCTTTCTTATCCTTTTTCAAAAATGTTTATTTATTTATTTATTTATTTATTTATTTATTTATTTATGGATTTATTATATATAATTACACTGTAGCTGTCTTCAGACACTCCAGAAGAGGGTGTCAGATTCTGGAGAAATATATACTCACATATACTTCTAAATATTTAAAGATGGGTGGCGCCATTGAAAGGGCTCAAAAATTAACAGCATTGTCTCCTCTTCCAGAGAACCTGGGATCAACTACCAGCAACTATTCGTGGCCCATCTCCAGTTCCCGGGGATCAGATAGACAGACAGACAGACAGACAGAGATATGGATGGCAGGCCTGCCTGGTCTTTCTTTCTGTCTTATCCTTTTTAAAAAATGTTTGTTTATTTATTTATTTATTTATTTATTTATTTATTTATGCATTTAGTAGATATAAGTACACTGTAGCTTTTCAGACACTCCAGTAGAGGGTGTCAGATTCTGGAGAATCTAAATCCCTCTTATGGTCTGCATATGATGTACATAAACACAGCCTCACATATACTTCTAAAAATTTAAAGAAGGGTGGGGCCACTCTAAAAGCTCAATAATTAACAGATTGTCTCCTCTTCCAGAGTACCTGGGGTCAGCTACCAGCAACTATATGGTGGCCCATCTCCAGTTCCAGGGGATCAGACAGACAGACATAAAGACAGTGATAAGGATGGCAGGCCTGCCTAATCTTTTTTCTTTCTTATCCTTTTTAAAAAATGTTTATTTATATATTTATTTATGTATTTATTAAATATAAGTACACTGTAGATGTCTTCAGAAACTCCAGAAGAGGGTGTCAGATTCTGGAGAATCTAAATCCCACTTATGGTCTGCATATGATGTACATAAACACAGCCTCACATATACTTCTAAAAATTTAAAGATGTGTGGGGCCACTGAGAGGGCTCAACAATTAACAGCATTGTCTCCTCTTTCAGAGAACCTGGGATAAACTACCACCACCTTATGGTGGCCCATCTCCAGTTCCAGTGGATCAGACAGACAGACAGACAGACATAGAGACAGAGATAAGCATAGCAGGCCTGCCTGGTCTTTCTTTATTTCTTATACTTTTAAAAAATGTTTATTTATTTATTTATTTATTTATTTATTTATTTATTTATTTATGTATTTATTAGATATAAGTACACTGTAGCCGTCTTCAGACACTCCAGAAGAGGGTGTCAGATTCTAGAGCATCTAAATTCCTCTTATGGTCTGAATATGATGTACATAAACACAGCCTCACATATACTTCTAAAAATTAAAAATGGGTGGGGCCACTGAAAGGACTCAACAATTAACAGCATTGTCTCCTCTTCCAGAGAACCTAGGATCAACCTCCAGCACCTACAAGGTGGCCCATCTCCACTTCCAGGGGTCAGACAGACAGACAGACAGACATAAATAAGGATGGCAGGCCTGCCTGGTCTTTCTTTCTTTCTTATCCTTTTAAAAAAACATTTATTTATTTATTTATTTATTTATTTATTTATTTATTTATTTATTAGATATAAGTACACTGTAGCTGTTCAGACACTCCAGAAGAGGGTGTCAGATTCTGGAGAATCTAAATCCCTCTTATGGTCTGCATATGATGTACATAAAAACAGCCTAACATATACTTCTAAAACTTAAAAGATGTGTGGGGCCACTGAAAGGGCTCAACAATTAACAGCATTGTCTCCTCTTATAGAGAACCTGGGATCAACTACCAGCAACTATATGGTGGTCCATCTCCAGTTCCAGGGGATCAGACAGACAGACAGACAGACAGTGATAAGTATGGCAGGCCTGCCTGGTCTTTCTTTCTTTCTTATCCTTTTTTTAAAAAAATGTTTATTTATTTATTTATTTATTTATTTATTTATTTATTTATTTATTTATTTATTTATTAGATATAAGTACACAGTACCTGTTCAGACTCCAGAAGAGGGTGTCAGATTCTGGAGAATCTAAATTCCTCTTACGGTCTGCATATGATGTACATAAACACAGCCTCACATATACTTCTAAAAATTTAAAGGGTGGGGCCACTCTAAAAGCTCAACAATTAACAGCATTGTCTCCTCTTCCAGAGTACCTGGGATCAACTACGAGCAACTATATCGTGGCCCATCTCCAGTTCCAGGGGATCATACAGACAGACATACAAACAGTGATAAGGATGGGAGGCCTGCCTGGTCTTTCTTTCTTTCTTATCCTTTTTAAAAAATGTTTATTTATATATTTATTTATGTATTTATTTGATATAAGTACACTGTAGCTGTCTTCAGACATTACAGAAGAGGGTGTCAGATTCTGGAGAATCTAAATCCCTCTTATGGTCTGCATATGATGTACATAAACACAGCCTCACATATACTTCTAAATATTTAAAGATGGGTAGGGCCACTGATAGGGCTCAACAATTAGCAGCATTGTCTCCTCTTCCAGAAAACCTGGGATCAACTACCAGCAACTTTATGGTAGCCCATCTCCAGTTCCAGGGGATCAGGCAGACAGACAGACAGACAGACAGAGTTAAGGATGGCAGGCCTGCCTGGTCTTACTTTCTTTCTTATCCTTTTTAAAAAATGTTTATTTATTTATTCATTTACTTATGTATTTATTATATATAAGTACACTGTAGCTGTGTTCAGTCACTCCAGTAGAGGGTGTCAGATTCTGGAGAATCTAAATCCTCTTATAATCTGAATATGATGTACATAAACACAGCCTCACATATACTTCTAAATATTTAAAGAAGTGTGGGGCCACTGAAAGGGCTCAACAATTAACAGCATTGTCTCCTCTTCCAGAGAACCTTGGATCAACTACCAGCAACTATATGGTGGCCCAACTCCAGTTCCCGGGGATCAGATAGACAGACAGACAGACAGACAGAGATATGGATGGCAGGCCTGCCTGGTCTTTGTTTCTTTCTTATCCTTTTTAAAAAATGTTTATTTATTTATTTATTTATTTATCTATTTATTTATTAGATATAAGTACACTGTTGCTGTCTTCAGACACTCCAGAAGAGGGTGTCAGATTCTGGAGAATCTAAATCTCTCTTATAGTCTTCATATGATGTACATAAACACAGCCTCATATATACTTTTAAATATTTAAAGATGGGTGGCGCCACTGAAAGGGCTCAACAATTAACAGCATTGTCTCCTCTTCCAGAGAACCTGGGATCAACTACCAGCAACTATTCGTGGCCCATCTCCAGTTCCCAGGGATCAGATAGACAGACAGACAGAGAGACAGATATATGGATGGCAGGCCTGCCTGGTCTTTCTATCTGTCTTATCCTTTTTAAAAAATGTTTGTTTGTTTATTTATTTATTTATTTATTTATTTATTTATTTATTTATTTATGTATTTATTAGATATAAGTACACTGTAGCTGTTCATACACTCCAGAAGAGGGTGTCAGATTCTGGAGAATCTAAATCCCTCTTATGGTCTGCATATGATGTACATAAACACAGCCTCACATATACTTCTAAAAATTTAAAGAAGGGTGGGGCGACTCTAAAAGCTCAACAATTAACAGCATTGTCTCCTCATCCAGAGTACCTGGGATCAACTACCAGCAACTATATGGTGGCCCATCTCCGTTCCAGGGGATCAAACAGACAGACATACAGAGAGTGATAAGGATGGCAGGCCTGCCTGGTCTTTCTTTCTTTCTTATCCTTTTTAAAAAATGTTTATTTATATATTTATTTATGTATTTATTAGATATAAGTACACTGTAGCTGTCTTCATACACTCCAGAAGAGGGTCTCAGATTCTGGAGAATCTAAATCCCTCTTATGGTCTGCATATTATGTACATAAATACAGCCTCATATATACTTCTAAAAATTTAAAGATGTGTGGGGCCACTGAGAGGGCTCAACAATTAACATCATTGTCTCCTCTTTCAGAGAACCTGGGATAAACTACCAGCACCTTATGGTGGCCCATCTCCAATTCCAGTGGATCAGACAGACAGACAGACAGACAGACAGAGATAAGGATGGCAGGCCTGCCTGGTTTTCTTTATTTCTTATACATTTAAAAAATGTTTATTTATTTATTTATTTATTTATTTATTTATTTATTTATTTATTTATGTATTTATTAGATATTAGTACACTGTAGCTGTCTTCAGACACTCCAGAAGAGGGTGTCAGATTCTGGAGAATCTAAATCCTCTTATAATCTAAATATGATGTACATAAACACAGCCTCACATATACTTCTAAATATTTAAAGATGTGTGGGGCCACTGAAAGGGCTCAACAATTAACAGCATTGTCTCCTCTTCCAGAGAACCTTGGATCAACTACCAGCAACTTTATGGTAGCCCATCTCCAGTTCCAGGGGATCAGACAGACAGACAGACAGACAGACAGAGATAAGGATGGCAGGCCTGCCTGGTCTTACTTTCTTTCTTATCCTTTTTAAAAAAAGTTTATTTATTTATTTATTTACTTATGTATTTATTATATATGAGTACATTGTAGCTGTCTTCAGTCACTCCAGTAGAGGGTGTCAGATTCTGGAGAATCTAAATCCTCTTATAATCTGAATATGATGTACATAAACACAGCCTCACATATACTTCTAAATATTTAAAGAAGTGTATGGCCACTGAAAAGGCTCAACAATTAACAGCATTGTCTCCTCTTCCAGAGAACATTGGATCAACTACCAGCAACTATATGGTGGCCCATCTCCAGTTCCAGGGGATCAGACAGACAGACAGACAGACAGAGATAAGGATGGCAGGCCTTCCTGGTCTTACTTTCTTTCTTATCCTTTTTCAAAAATGTTTATTTATTTATTTATTTATTTGTGTATTTATTATATATAAGTACACTCTAGCTGTCTTCAGACACTCCAGTATAGGGTGTCAGATTCTGGATAATCTAAATCCTCTTATCATCTGAATATGATGTACATAAACACAGCCTCACATATACTTCTAAATATTTAAAGAAGTGTATGGCCACTGAAAGGGTTCAACAATTAACAGCATTGTCTCCTCTTCCAGAGAACCTTGGATCAACTACCAGCAACTATATGGTGCCCATCTCCAGTTCCCGGGCATCAGATAGACAGACAGATAGACAGACAGAGATATGGATGGCAGGCCTGCCTAGTCTTTCTTTCTTTCTTTCTTTCTTTCTTTCTTTCTTTCTTTCTTTCTTTCTTTCTTTCTTTCTTTCTTTCTTTCTTTCTTTCTTTCTTATCCTTTTTAAAAAATATTTATTTATTTATTTATTTATTTATTTATTTATTTATTTATTTATTTATCTATTTATTTATTAGATATAAGTACACTGTAGCTGTCTTCAGACACTCCAGAAGAGGGTGTCAGGTTCTGGAGAATCTAAATCCCTCTTATGGTCTGCATATGATGTACATAAACACAGCCTCACATATACTTCTAAAAATTTAAAGATGTGTGGGGCCACTGAGAGGGCTCAACAATTAACAGCATTGTCTCCTCTTTCAGAGAACCTGGGATAAACTACCAGCACCTTATTGTGGCCCATCTCCAGCTCCATTGGATCAGACAGACAGACAGACAGAGAGACAGAGATAAGGATGGCAGGCCTGCCTGGTCTTTCTTTCTTTCTTATCCTTTTTAAAAAATGTTTATTTATTTATTTATTTATTTATTTATTTATTTATTTATTTATTATATATAAGTACACTGTAGCTGTCTTCAGACACTCCAGTATAGGGTGTCAGATTCTGGAGAATCTAAATCCTCTTTTAATCTGAATATGATGTACATAAACACAGCCTCACATATACTTCTAAATATTTAAAGAAGTGTGGGGCCACTGAAAGGGCTCAACAATTAACAGCATTGTCTCCTCTTCCAGGAAACCTGGGATCAACTACCAGCAACTTTATGGTAGCCCATCTTCAGTTCCAGGGGATCAGACAGACAGACAGACAGACAGACAGAGTTAAGGATGGCAGGCCTGCCTGGTCTTACTTTCTTTCTTATCCTTTTTAAAAAATGTTTATTTATTTATTCATTTACTTATGTATTTATTATATATAAATACACTGTAGCTGTCTTCAGTCACTCCAGTAGAGGGTGTCAGATTCTAGAGCATCTAAATCCCTCTTATGGTCTGAATATGATGTACATAAACACAGCCTCACATATACTTCTAAAAATTAAAAATGGGTGGGGCCACTGAAAGGACTCAACAATTAACAGCATTGTCTCCTCTTCCAGAGAACCTAGGATCAACCTCCAGCACCTACAAGGTGGCCCATTTCCACTTCCAGGGGATCAGACAGACAGACAGACAGACATAAATTAGGATGGCAGGCCTGCCTGGTCTTTCTTTCTTTCTTATCCTTTTTAAAAAATATTTATTTATTTATTTATTTATTTATTTATTTATTTATTTATTTATGTATTTATTAGATATAAGTACACTGTAGCTGTTCAGACACTCCAGAAGAGGGTGTCAGATTCTGGAGAATCTAAATCCCTCTTATGGTCTGCATATGATGTACATAAAAACAGCCTAACATATACTTCTAAAAATTAAAAGATGTGTGGGGCCACTGAAAGGGCTCAACAATTAACAGCATTGTATCCTCTTATAGAGAACCTGGGATCAACTACCAGCAACTATATGGTGGTCCATCTCCAGTTCCAGGGGATCAGACAGACAGACAGACAGACAGTGATAAGTATGGCAGGCCTGCCTGGTCTTTCTTTCTTTCTTATCCTTTTTTTAAAAAAATGTTTGTTTATTTATTTATTTATTTATTTATTTATTTATTTATTTATTTATTAGATATAAGTACACTGTACCTGTTCAGAAACTCCAGAAGAGGGTGTCAGATTCTGGAGAATCTAAATTCCTCTTACGGTCTGTATATGATGTACATAAACACAGCCTCACATATACTTCTAAAAATTTAAAGAAGGGTGGGGCCACTCTAAAAGCTCAACAATTAACAGCATTGTCTCCTCTTCCAGAGTACCTGGGATCAACTACGAGCAACTGTATCGTGGCCCATCTCCAGTTCCAGGGGATCATACAGACAGACATACAAACAGTGATAAGGATGGGAGGCCTGCCTGGTCTTTCTTTCTTTCTTATCCTTTTTTAAAAAACTGTTTATTTATATATTTATTTATGTATTTATTTGATATAAGTACACTGTAGCTGTCTTCAGACACTCCAGAAGAGGGTGTCAGATTCTGGAGAATCTAAATCCCTCTTATGGTCTGCATATGATGTACATAAACACAGCCTCACATATACTTCTAAATATTTAAAGATGGGTAGGGCCACTGATAGGGTTCAACAATTAACAGCATTGTCTCCTCTTCCAGGAAACCTGGGATCAACTACCAGCAACTTTATGGTAGCCCATCTCCAGTTCCAGGGGATCAGACAGACAGACAGACAGACAGACAGAGTTAAGGATGGCAGGCCTGCCTGGTCTTACTTTCTTTCTTATCCTTTTTAAAAAATGTTTATTTATTTATTCATTTACTTATGTATTTATTATATATAAGTACACTGTAGCTGTCTTCAGTCACTCCAGTAGAGGGTGTCAGATTCTGGAGAATCTAAATCCTCTTATAATCTGAATATAATGTACATAAACACAGCCTCACATATACTTCTAAATATTTAAAGAAGTGTGGAGCCACTGAAAAGGCTCAACAATTAACAGCATTGTCTCCTCTTCCAGAGAACATTGGATCAACTACCAGCAACTATATGGTGGCCCATCTCCAGTTCCAGGGGATCAGAAAGACAGACAGACAGACAGACAGACAGAGATAAGGATGGCAGGCCTTCCTGGTCTTACTTTCTTTCTTATCCTTTTTCAAAAATGTTTATTTATTTATTTATTTATTTGTGTATTTATTATATATAAGTACACTGTAGCTGTCTTCAGACACTCCAGTATAGGGTGTCAGATTCTGGATAATCTAAATCCTCTTATCATCTGAATATGATGTACATAAACACAGCCTCACATATACTTCTAAATATTTAAAGAAGTGTATGGCCACTGAAAGGGTTCAACAATTAACAGCATTGTCTCCTCTTCCAGAGAACCTTGGATCAACTACCAGCAACTATATGGTGCCCATCTCCAGTTCCCGGGTATCAGATAGACAGACAGATAGACAGACAGAGATATGGATGGCAGGCCTGCCTAGTCTTTCTTTCTTTCTTTCTTTCTTTCTTTCTTTCTTTCTTTCTTTCTTTCTTTCTTTCTTTCTTTCTTTCTTTCCTTCTTTCTTTCTTTCTTTCTTTCTTATTCTTTTTAAAAAATATTTATTTATTTATTTATTTATTTATTTATTTATTTATCTATTTATTTATTAGATATAAGTACACTGTAGCTGTCTTCAGACACTCCAGAAGAGGGTGTCAGATTCTGGAGAATCTAAATCCCTCTTATGGTCTGCATATGATGTACATAAACACAGCCTCACATATACTTCTAAAAATTTAAAGATGTGTGGGGCCACTGAGAGGGCTCAACAATTAACAGCATTGTATCCTCTTTCAGAGAACCTGGGATAAACTACCAGCACCTTATGGTGGCCCATCTCCAGTTCCATTGGATCAGACAGACAGACAGACAGAGAGACAGAGATAAGGATGGCAGGCCTGCCTGGTCTTTCTTTATTTCTTATACTTTTTAAAAAATGTTTATTTATTTATTTATTTATTTATTCATTTATTTATTTATGTAGTTGTTAGATATAAGTACACTGTAGCCGTCTTCAGACACTCCAGAAGAGGGTGTCAGAGTCTAGAGAATCTAAATCCTCTTATAATCTGAATATGATGTACATAAACACAGCCTCACATATACTTCTAAATATTTAAAGAAGTGTGGGGCCACTGAAAGGGCTCAACAATTAACAGCATTTTCTCCTCTTCCAGAGAACCTTGGATCAACTACCAGCAACTATATGGTGGCCCATCTCCAGTTCCAGGGGATCAGACAGACAGACAGACAGACAGAAATAAGGATGGCAGGCCTGCCTGGTCTTACTTTCTTTCTTATCCTTTTTCAAAAATGTTTATTTATTTATTTATTTATTTATTTATTTATTTATTTATTTATTTATGTATTTATTATATATAAGTACACTGTAGCTGTCTTCAGACACTCCATTATAGGGTGTCAGATTCTGCAGAATCTAAATCCTCTTATCATCTGAATATGATGTACATAAACACAGCCTCACATATACTTCTAAATATTTAAAGAAGTGTGGGGCCACTGAAATGGCTCAACAATTAACAGCATTGTCTCCTCTTCCAGAGAACCTTGGATCAACTACCAGCAACTATATGGTGGCCCATCTCCAGTTCCAGGGGATCAGACAGACAGACAGACAGACAGAGATAAGGATGGTAGGCCTGCCTGGTCTTACTTTCTTTCTTATCCTTTTTCAAAAATGTTTATTTATTTATTTATTTATTTATTTATTTATTTATTTATTTATTTATTTTTTTATTATATATAAGTACACTGTAGCTGTCTTCAGACACTCCAGTATAGGGTGTCAGATTCTGGAGAATCTAAATCCTCTTATATTCTGAATATGATGTACATAAACACAGCCTCACATATACTTCTAAATATTTAAAGATGGGTAGGGCCACATTGGGCTCAACAATTAACAGCATTGTCTCCTCTTCCAGAGAACCTGGGATCAACTAACAGCAACTATATGGTGGCCCATCTCCAGTTCCAAGGGATCAGACAGACTGACAGACAGACAGACTGACAGAGATAAGGATGGCATGTTTGCCTGGTCTTTCTTTCTTTCTTATCCTTTTTAAAAAATGTTTATTTATTTATTTATGTATTTATTATATATAAGTTCACTGTAGCTGTCTTCAGACACTCCAATATAGGGTGTCAGATTCTGGAGAATCTAAATCCTCTTATAATCTGAATATGATATACATAAACATAGCCTCACATATACTTCTAAATATTTAAAGAAGTATGGGGCCACTGAAAGGGCTCAACAATTAACAGCATTGTCTCCTCTTCCAGAGAACCTTGGATCAACTACCAGCAACTATATGGTGGCCCATCTCCAGTTCCCGGGGATCAGATAGACAGACAGACAGACAGACAGAGATATGGATGGCAGGCCTGCCTGGTCTTTGTTTCTTTCTTATCCTTTTTAAAAAATGTTTATTTATTTATTTATTTATTTATCTATTTATTTATTAGATATAAGTACACTGTTGCTGTCTTCAGACACTCCAGAAGAGGGTGTCAGATTCTGGAGAATTAAATCCCTCTTATAGTCTGCATATGATGTACATAAACACAGCCTCATATAAACTTTTAAATATTTAAAGATGGGTGGCACCACTGAAAAAGCTCAACAATGAACAGCATTGTCTCCTCTTCTAGAGAACCTGGGATCAACTACCAGCAAGTATTCGTGGCCCATCTCCAGTTCCCAGGGATCAGATAGACAGACAGACAGAGAGACAGATATATGGATGGCAGGCCTGCCTGGTCTTTCTTTCTGTCTTATCCTTTTAAAAAATGTTTATTTATTTATTTATTTATTTATTTATTTATTTATTTATTTATGTATTTATTAGATATAAGTACACTGTAGCTGTTCAGACACTCCAGAAGAGGGTGTCAGATTCTGGAGAATTCAAATCCCTCTTATGGACTGCATATGATGTACATAAACACAGCCTCACATATACTTCTAAATATTTAAAGATGGGTAGCGCCACTGATTGGGCTCAACAATTAACAGCATTGTCTCCTCTTCCAGAGAACCTGGGATCAACTACCAGCAACTTTATGGTAGCCCATCTAGAGTTCCAGGGGATCAGACAGACAGACAGACAGACAGACAGAGATAAGGATGGCAGGCCTGCCTGGTCTTACTTTCTTTATTATCCTTTTTAAAAAATGTTTATTTATTTATTTAGTTACTTATGTATTTATTATATATAAGTACACTGTAGCTGTCTTCAGTCACTCCAGTAGAGGGTGTCAGATTCTGGAGAATCTAAATCCTCTTATAATCTGAATATGATGTACATAAACACAGCCTCACATATACTTCTAAATATTTAAAGATGGGTAGGGCCACTGAAAGGGCTCAACAATTAAGAGCATTGTCTCCTCTTCCAGAGAACCTTGGATCAACTACCAGCAACTATATGGTGGCCCATCTCCAGTTCCAGGGGATCAGACAGACAGACAGACAGAGATAAGGATGGCAGGCCTTCCTGGTCTTACTTTCTTTCTTATCCTTTTTCAAAAATGTTTATTTATTTATTTATTTATTTATTTATTTATTTATTTATGTATTTATTATATATAATTACACTGTAGCTGTCTTCAGACACTCCAGTATAGGGTGTCAGATTCTGGAGAATCTAAATCCTCTTATCATCTGAATATGATGTACATAAACACAGCCTCACATATACTTCTAAATATTTAAAGAAGTGTGGGGCCACTGAAAGGGCTCAACAATTAACAGCATTGTCTCCTCTTCCAGAGAACCTTGGATCAACTACCAGCAACTATAAGGTGGCCCATCTCCAGTTCCCGGGGATCAGATAGACAGACAGATAGACAGACAGAGATATAGATGGCAGGCCTGCCTAGTCTTTCTTTCTTTCTTTCTTTCTTTCTTATCCTTTTTAAAAAATATTTATTTATTTATTTATTTATTTATTTATTTATCTATTTATTTATTAGATATAAGTACACTGTAGCTGTCTTCAGACACTCCAGAAGAGGGTGTCAGATTCTGGAGAATCTAAATCCCTCTTATGGTCTGCATATGATGTACATAAACACAGCCTCACATATACTTCTAAAAATTTAAAGATGTGTGGGGCCACTGAGAGGGCTCAACAATTAACAGCATTGTCTCCTCTTTCAGAGAACCTGGGATAAACTACCAGCACCTTATGGTGGCCCATCTCCAGTTCCATTGGATCAGACAGACAGACAGACAGAGAGACAGAGATAAGGATGGCAGGCCTGCCTGGTCTTTCTTTATTTCTTATACTTTTTAAAAAATGTTTATTTATTTATTTATTTATTTATTTATTTATTTATTTATTCATTTATTTATTTATGTATTTATTAGATATAAGTACACTGTAGCCGTCTTCAGACACTCCAGAAGAGGGTGTCAGAGTCTAGAGAATCTAAATCCTCTTATAATCTGAATATGATGTACATAAACACAGCCTCACATATACTTCTAAATATTTAAAGAAGTGTGGGGCCACTGAAAGGGCTCAACAATTAACAGCATTTTCTCCTCTTCCAGAGAACCTTGGATCAACTACCAGCAACTATATGGTGGCCCATCTCCAGTTCCAGGGGATCAGACAGACAGACAGACAGACAGAGATAAGGTTGGCAGGCCTGCCTGGTCTTACTTTCTTTCTTATCCTTTTTCAAAAATGTTTATTTATTTATTTATTTATTTATTTATTTATTTATGTATTTATTATATATAAGTACACTGTAGCTGTCTTCAGACACTCCATTATAGGGTGTCAGATTCTGCAGAATCTAAATCCTCTTATCATCTGAATATGATGTACATAAACACAGCCTCACATATACTTCTAAATATTTAAAGAAGTGTGGGGCCACTGAAATGGCTCAACAATTAACAGCATTGTCTCCTCTTCCAGAGAACCTTGGATCAACTATCAGCAACTATATGGTGGCCCATCTCAAGTTTCCGGGGATCAGATAGACAGACAGACAGACAGACAGAGATATGGATGGCAGGCCTGCCTAGTCTTACATTCTTTCTTACTTATCCTTTTTAAAAAATGTTTATTTATTTATTTATTTATTTATTTATTTATTTATTTATTTATTAGATATAAGTACACTGTAGCTGTTCAGACACTCCAGAAGAGGGTGTCAGATTCTGGAGAATCTAAATCCCTCTTATGGTCTGCATATGATGTACATAAACACAGCCTCACATATACTTCTAAAAATTTAAAGAAGGGTGGGGCCACTCTAAAAGCTCAACAATTAACAGCATTGTCTCCTCTTCCAGAGTACCTGGGATCAAGTACCAGCAACTATATGGTGGCCCATCTCCAGTTCCAGGGGATCAGACAGACAGACATACAGACAGTGCTAAGGATGGCAGGCCTGCCTGGTCTTTCTTTCTTTCTTATCCTTTTTAAAAAAATGTTTATTTATATATTTATTTATGTAATTATTAGATATAAGTACACTGAAGCTGTCTTCAGACACTCCAGAAGAGGGTGTCAGATTCTGGAGAATCTAAATCCCTCTTATGGACTGCATATGATGTACATAAACACAGCCTCACATATACTTCTAAAAATTTAAAGATGTGTGGGGCCACTGAGAGGGCTCAACAATTAACAGCATTGTCTCCTCTTTCAGAGAACCTGGGATAAACTACCAGCACCTTATGGTGGCCCATCTCCAGTTCCAGTGGATCAGACAGACAGACAGACAGAGAGACAGAGATAAGGATGGCAGGCCTGCCCTGTCTTTCTTTATTTCGTATACTTTTTAAAAAATGTTTATTTATTTATTTATTTATTTATTTATTTATTTATTTATGTATTTATTAGATATAAGTACACTGTAGCCGTCTTCAGACACTCCAGAAGAGGGTGACAGATTCTAGAGAATCTAAAACCCTCTTATGGTCTGAATATGATGTACATAAACACAGCATCACATATACTTCTAAAAATTAAAAATGGGTGGGGCCACTGAAAGGGCTCAACAATTAACAGCATTGTCTCCTCTTCCAGAGAACCTGGGATCAACTACCAGCAACTTTATGGTAGCCCATCTCCAGTTCCAGGGGATCAGACAGACAGAGAGACAGACAGAGATAAGGATGGCAGGCCTTCCTGGTCTTACTTTCTTTCTTATCCTTTTTAAAAAATGTTTATTTATTTATTTATTTATTTACTTATGTATTTATTATATATAAGTACACTGTAGCTGTCTTCAGTCACTCCAGTAGAGGGTGTCAGATTCTGGAGAATAAATCCTCTTATAATCTGAATATGATGTACATAAACACAGCCTCACATATACTTCTAAATATTTAAAGAAGTGTGGGGCCACTGAAAAGGCTCAACAATTAAGAGCATTGTCTCCTCTTCCAGAGAACCTTGGATCAACTACCAGCAACTATATGGTGGCCCATCTCCAGTTCCCGGGGATCAGATAGACAGACAGACAGACAGACAGAGATATGGATGGCAGGCCAGCCTGGTCTTTCTTTCTTTCTTATCCTTTTTAAAAAATGTTTATTTATTTATTTATTTTTTTATCTATTTATTTATTAGATATAAGAATACTGTAGCTGTCTTCAGACACTCCAGAAGAGGGTGTCAGATTCTGGAGATTCTAAATAACTCTTATGGTCTGCATATGATGTACATAAACACAGCCTCACATATACTTCTAAATATTTAAAGATGGGTGGCTCCACTGAATGGGCTCAACAATTAACAGCATTGTCTCCTCTTCCGGAGAACCTGGGATCAACTACCAGCAACTATTCGTGGCCCATCTCCAGTTCCCAGGGATCAGATATACAAACAGAGAGACAGACAGAGATATGGATGGCAGGCCTGCCTGGTCTTTCTTTATTTCATATACTTTTTAAAAAATGTTTATTTATTTATTAATTTATTTATTTATGTATTTATTAGATATAAGTACACTGTAGCCGTCTTCAGACACTCCAGAAGAGGGTGTCAGATTCTAGAGAATCTAAATCCCTCTTATATCTGCATATGATGTACATAAACACAGCCTCACATATTCTTCTAAAAATTAAAAATGGGTGGGGCCACTGAACGGACTCAACAATTAACAGCATTGTCTCCTCTTCCAGAGAACCTGGGATCAACCTCCAGCACCTATAAGGTGGCCCATCTCCAGTTCCAGGGGATCAGACAGACAGACAAACAGACAGAGATAAGGATGGCAGGCCTGCCTGGTCTTTCTTTCTTTCTTATCCTTTTAAAAAAATATTTATTTATTTATTTATTCATTTATTCATTTATTTATTTATTTATTTATGTATTTATTAGATATAAGTACACTGTAGCTGTTCAGACACTCCAGAAGAGGGTGTCAGTTTCTGGAGAATCTAAATCCCTCTTATGGTCTTCATATGATGTACATTAACACAGCCTAACATATACTTCTAAAAATTTAAAGATGTGTGGGGCCACTGAGAGGGCTCAACAATTAACAGCATTGTCTCCTCTTTCAGAGAACCTGGGATAAACTACCATCACCTTATGGTGGCCGATCTCCAGTTCCAGTGGATCAGACAGACAGAGAGACAGAGAGACAGAGATAAGGATGGCAGGCCTGCCTGGTCTTTCTTTATTTCTTATATTTTTTAAAAAATGTTTATTTATTTATTTATTTATTTATTTATTTATTTATGTATTTATTAGATATAAGTACACTGTAGCCGTCTTCAGACACTCCAGAAGAGGGTGACAGATTCTAGAGGATCTAAAACACTCTTATGGTCTGAATATGATGTACATAAACACAGCATCACATATACTTCTAAAAATTAAAAATGGGTGGGCCACTGAAAGGGCTCAACTATTAACAGCATTGTCTCCTCTTCCAGAGAACCTGGGATCAACTACCAGCAACTATATGGTGGCCCATCTCCAGTTCCAGGGGATCAGACAAACAGACAGACAGACAGACAGTGAAAAGGATGGCAGGCCTGCCTGGTCTTTCTTTCTTTCTTATCCTTTTTTTAAAAAAAATATTTGTTTATTTATTTATTTATTTATTTATTTATTTATTTATTTATTTATTTATTAGATATAAGTACACTGTAGCTGTTCAGACACTCCAGAAGAGGGTGTCAGATTCTGGAGAATCTAAATCCCTCTTATGGACTGCATATGATGTACATAAACACAGCCTCACATATACTTCTAAAAATTTAAAGAAGGGTGGGGCCACCCTAAAAGCTCAACAATTAACAGCATTGTCTCCTCTTCCAGAGTACCTGGGATCAACTACCAGCAACTATATGGTGGCCCATCTCCAGTACCAGGGGATCAGACAGACAGACATACAGACAGTGATAAGGATGGCAGGCCTGCCTGGTCTTTCTTTCTTTCTTATCCTTTTTAAAAAAATGTTTATTTATATATTTATTTATGTATTTATTAGATATAAGTACACTGTAGCTGTCTTCAGACACTCCAGAAGAGGGTGTCAGATTCTAGAGAATCTAAATCCCTCTTATGGTCTGCATATGATGTACATAAACACAGCCTCACATATACTTCTAAAAATTTAAAGATGTGTGGGGCCACTGAGAGGGCTCAACAATTAACAGCATTGTCTCCTCTTTCAGAGAACCTTGGATAAACTACCAGCACCTTATGGTGGCCCATCTCCAGTTCCAGTGGATCAGACAGACAAACAGACAGAGAGACAGAGATAAGGATGGCAGGCCTGCCTGGTATTTCTTTATTTCTTATACTTTTTTAAAAAAGGTTATTTATTTATTTATTTATTTATTTATTTATTTATTTATTAGATATAAGTACACTGTAGCCGTCTTCAGACACTCCTAAAGAGGGTGACAGATTCTAGAGAATCTAAATCCCTCTTATGGTCTGAATATGATGTACATAAACACAGCATCACATATACTTCTAAAAATTAAAAATGGGTGGGGCCACTGAAAGGGCTCAACAATTAAGAGCATTGTCTCCTCTTCCAGAGCACCTGGGATCAACTACCACCAACTATATGGTGGCCCATCTCCAGTTCCAGGGGATCAGACAGACAGACAGACAGAAAGACAGAGATAAGAATGGCAGGCCTGCCTGGTCTTACTTTCTTTCTTATCCTTTTTAAAAAATGTTTATTTATTTATTTATTTATTTATGTATTTATGTATTTATGAGATATAAGTACACTGTAGCTGTCTTCAGACACTCCAGAAGAGGGTGTCAGATTCTGGAGAATCTAAATCCCTCTTATGGTCTGCATATGATGTACATAAACACAGCCTCACATATACTTCTACATATTTAAAGATGGGTAGGGCCACTGATTGGGCTCAACAATTAACAGCATTGTCTCCTCTTCCAGAGAACCTGGGATCAACTAACAGCAACTATATGGTGGCCCATCTCCAGTTCCAAGGGATCAGACAGACTGACAGACAGACAGACTGACAGAGATAAGGATGGAAGGTTTGCCTGGTCTTTCTTTCTTTCTTATCCTTTTTAAAAAATGTTTATTTATTTATTTATTTATATGTTTATTAGATATAAGTACACTGTAGCCATCTCCAGACACTCCAGAAGAAGGTGTCAGATTCTGGAGAATCTAAATCCCTCTTATGGTCTGCATATGATGTACATAAATAAAGCCTCACATTTACTTCTTAAAATTTAAAGGTGGGGGGGCACTGAAAGGGCTCAGCAATTAACAGCATTGTCTCTTCTTACAGAGAACCTGGGATCAACTACCTGCAACTATATGGTGGCCCATCTCCACTCCCAGGGGATCAGACAGACAGAAGACAGACAAGGATAAGGATGGCAGGCCTGCCTGGTCTTTCTTTCTTTCTTATCCTTTTAAAAAAAATTTTATTTATTTATGTATTTATTAGATAAAGTACACTGTATCTGTCTTCAGACACTCCAGAAGAGGGTGTCAGATTCTGATAAATCTAAATCCCTGTTCTGGTCTGCATATGATGTACATAAACACAGCCTCACATACACTTCTAAAAATTTAAAGATGGGTAGGGCCACTGATAGGGCTCAACAATTAACAGCATTGTCTCCTCTTCCAGAGAACCTGGGTTCAACTACGAGCAACTATATGGTAGCACATCTCCAGTTCCAGGGGATCAGACAGACAGACAGACAGACAGACAGAGATAAAGATGGCAGGCCTGCCTGGTCTTACTTTCTTTTTTATCCTTTTTAAAAAATCTTTATTTATTTATTTATTTATTTATGAATTTATTATATATAAATACACTGTAGCTGTCTTCAGACACTCCAGTAGAGGGTGTCAGATTCTGGAGAATCTAAATCCTCTTATAATCTGAATATGATGTACATAAACACAGCCTCACATATACTCACATATACAAGAACCTTGGATCAACTACCAGCAACTATATGGTGGCCCATCTCCAGTTCCAGGGGATCAGACAGACAGACAGACAGACAGACAGAGATAAGGATGGCAGGCCTGCCTGGTCTTACTTTCTTTCTTATCCTTTTTTAAAAATATTTATTTATCTATTTATTTATTTATTTATTTATTTATTTATTTATTTATTTATTTATTTATTATATATAAGTACACTGTAGTTGTCTTCAGACACTCCAGTAGAGGGTGTCAGATTCTGGAGAATCTAAATCCCTTATAATCTGAATATGATGTACATAAACACAGCTTCACATATACTTCTAAATATTTAAAGAAGTGTGGGGGAACTGAAAGGGCTCAACAATTAAGAGCATTGTCTCCTCTTCCAGAGAACCTTGGATCAACTACCAGCCACTATATGGTGGCCCATCTCTAGTTCCCGGGGATCAGATAGACAGACAGACAGACAGGAAGAGATATGGATGGCAGGCCTTCCTTGTCTTTCTTTTTTCTTTTCCTTTTAAAAAAATGTTTATTTATTTATTTATTTATTTATTTATTTATTTATTTATTTATGTATTTAGTAGATATAAGTACACTGTAGCTGTTCAGACACTCCAGAAGAGGGTGTCAGATTCTTGAGAATCTAAATCCCACTTATGGTCTGCATATGATGTACATAAACACAGCCTCACATATACTTCTAAAAATTTAAAGATGTGCGGGGCCAATGAGAGGGCTCAACAATTAACAGCATTGTCTCCTCTTTCAGAGAACCTGGGATAAACTACCAGCACCTTATGGTGGCCCATCTCCCGTTCCAGTGTGTCAGACAGACAGACAGACAGACAGAGATAAGGATGGCAGGCCTGCCTGGTTTTTCTTTATTTCTTATACTTTTTAAAAAATGTTATTTATTTATTTATTTATTTATTTATGTATTTATTAGATATAAGTACACTGTAGCCGTCTTCAGACACTCCAGAAGAGGGTGTCAGATTCTGGAGAATCTAAATCCCTCTTATGTTCTGAATATGATGTACATAAACACAGCCTCACATATACTTCTAAAAATTAAAAATGGGTGGGGCCACTGAAAGGGCTCAACAATTAACAGCATTGTCTCCTCTTCCAGAGAACCTGGGATCAACTACCAGCTCCTACAAGGTGGCCCATCTCCAGTTCCAGTGATCAGACCGACAGACAGACAGACAGAGATAATGATGGCAGGCCTGCCTGGTCTTTCTTTCTTTCTTATTCTTTTTAAAAAATATTTATTTATTTATTTATTTATTTATTTATTTATGTATTTCTTAGATATAAGTACACTGTAGCTTTCTTTAGACACTCCAGAGGAGGGTGTCAGATTCTGGAGAATGTAAATCCCTCTTATGGTCTGCATATGATGTACATAAACACAGCCTCACATATACTGAGCTGAGTTGTCACAGGCCAACTGCTGGAATTTCTGAGTACCACCTAGAGAGAGAAAAGCTATGCTGTGGTTGCTTAATTTATGTATTTTATTATTTCTATTTGTTGTTTTGTTTTGTTTTATTTGTTTTTAGAGAAGTCCTCAGTCTGTAGCTCTGGCTGACCCAGGACTGCCTACTTGTGTTAATTAGGGTTTCACAGCTGAGAACAGACACCAAGAGCAAGGTAAGGCTTAGAAAACCCTACATTCAGTGGTGGCTCAAGCTCTTAATGAGAGCACTTTGTAGGCAGAGGCAGTCAGTTTCTGAGTTCGAGGCCACCCTGGTGAAAGACAGGGCTAGGGTAGGGGCTAGGGTGAGGAAAGAAAGGAAAGAAAGAAAAAGTTTTTATAAAAGTTTTATAAAAAGTGTTAAAGTTTTTAAAAATTAAAAAAAAAATACCAGATCACCATCACACAGCATTGGCTGTCTTCAGGTGTATCCTTTCAGCCTCCAAAACAAAAAACAATGGCTGGCTGTCTTCAGGTGTATCCTATTCTCGAGTCTTATTTCCAACCTTAGAGCTGGGCTGAGCTGCCTCATTATGTAATTGCAAACCTTCCTTGGTTTGTCTTTTCCATTTCTAAGACTAACAGGCCTTTTTCTATTTATTGAATATGCTCATGACTGTCCTTTAGATATAGTAAATATAACTCTTGCTTATAAAACTTGTTTTCTAGGAATTTTTAAAGGGCAATGGCAGAGTTTATTTATAAAAAAATATTTTGCATTTATTTATTTGTGTGAGTGATGAAGCTCAGGTCTTCAAACTCGTCAGGAGGTATGATTACCTCCCCTCTCTCTCAACCCCTCTCTCTCCTCTCTCAATGATTGTGTAAGAATGTTTTGCATGTGTATGCTGTGCCCACAGACTCCAGAACAGAGTATTAGATCCCCTGGAACTGGAGATGGGCCACCATATATAATACTGGTAATTGAGCCCAGGTTCTCTGGAAGAGGAGACAATGCTCTTAATTGTTGAGCCCTCTCTGTAGCCACATCTTTTTTCTTTTTTTTCTTTTTTTTTGAGTATATGTGAGGCTGTGTTTATATACATCATATGCAGACAATAAGAATGATTTAGATTCTTCAGAATCTGACACCCTCTTCTGGACTGTCTGAAGATAGCTACAGCATACTTAAATATAATAAATAAATAAATCTTTAAAAAGAAAAGGAAAAGTAAAAAAGAAAGATCAGGCCTGCCATATGCATGTTCATAGAGGAAAATGGAAGAGACCCCAATCTAACCTCAGCAGGGTGCTTCCTTCTGGATGGTAGCTCACAGTTTCATCCCAGCAAGACAGGCAAATCACTGAGTTCAAGGACAGTAAGGTTCAGGACAGCCAAGGTTAGGAAGGAAAAGGGTCTATGTTGAGAATACAAACCTACAAAACAACAACTAGGAAAAAGAAGTGACAGTGTAACTTGGGGTAGGGTACCAACAAGAGAAAGCTTTCTGTTACCACTTACAAACACCAGTAGCCTTGCACCCTTCTGCCCAGGTCCCTGCCTTCCTTTCTAGGAATTCTAAGGATGCCAGGGGGTGGGGGAATCCAGATTAACTTTTTAAAAACAAAGACTTGGTCTTTGATGTCTATAGGAAGCCCTTCTCAGTGCCTTTAACTACCACTGAACTTTCAGGGCTGTGACTCAACTGTAACAAGGAACAGGGCTAAGAACCTGCAGCCTTTGAAAACAACTATTTTTTTAAAGTGGGGGACACAAATCAGCAGTAGAAGCCCTCAGGTTCAGCCATAATACTTGTTAGGGAAAGAGCCTCAATGTCCGGAGCTGAGGTCTCATGGGTGAACTGCTTCAAGCTCTGAGTATCATTGAAAGAAAGAAAAGATATCATGTGGTTGCTTAATTTATTTATTTTATTATTTCTATTTTTTGTTTTCTTTTGTTTTGTTTTAGAAAAGGCCTCAGTCTGTAGCTATGGCTGACCTAGGACAGACTACATGTGTTAATTAGGGTTTCACAGCTGAGAAACAGACCATACCTATGTAAGACTTAGAAAACCCAACAGTCAGTGGTGGCTCGAGCTCTTAATGAGAGCACTCTGGAGGCAGAGGCAGTCAGTTTCTGAGATCGAGGCCAGCCTGGTTAAAGACAGGGATAGGCAGGGCTAGGCAAGGCAGGGCTGGGCTAGGCTAGGCTAGGCAAGGGGCTGGGCTAGTCAAGGCAAGGGACTAGGCTAGGCTACTCAAGGGGCTAGGCAAGACAGACAGACAGAGAGAAAGACAGACAAGGATGGCAGGCCTGCCTGGTTTTTCTTTCTTTCTTATCCCTTTTAAAAAATGTTTATTTATTTATTTATTTATTTATTTATTTATTTATTTATTTATTTATGTATTTATTAGATATAAGTACACTGTAGCTGTCTTCAGACATTCCAAAGAGGGTGTCAGATTCTGGAGAATCTATATCCCTCTTATTGTCTGCATATGATGTACATGAACACAGCCTCACATATACTTCTAAAAATTTAAAGATGGGTGGGGCCACTGAAAGGGCTCAACAATTAAAGGCATTGTCTCCTCTTCCAGAGAACCTGGAATCAACTACCATCAACTATATGGTGGCTCATCTCCAGTTCCAGGGTATCTGACAGATAGACAGACAGACAGACAGACAGACATGGTGGCAGGCCTGCCTGGTCTTTCTTTCTTTCTTATACTTTTAAAAAATGTTTATTTATTTATTTATTTATGTATTTATTAGATATAAGTACACTGAAGCTGTCTTCAGACACTCTAGAAGAGGGTGTCATATTCTGGAGAATCTAAATCCCTCTTATGGTCTGCATATGATGGACATAAACACAGCCTCACATATACTTCTAAAAATTTAAACATGTGTGGGGCCAATGAAAGGGATCAACAATTAACAGCATTGTCTCCTCTTATAGATAACCTGAGATCAACTACCAGCAACTATATGGTGGCCCATCTCTAGTTCCAGGGGATCAGACAGACAGACAGACATACAGACAGATAGAGTTAAGGATGGGAGGCCTACCTGGTCTTTCATTCTTTCTTATCCTTTTTAAAAAATGTTTATTAATTTAAGTATGTATTTATTAGATTTAAGTACACTGTAGCTGTCTTCAAACACTCCCGAAGAGGGTGTCAGATTCTGGAGAATCTATATCCCTCTTATGGTCTGCATATGATGTACATGAACACAGCCTCACATATACTTCTAAAATTTTAAAGATGGGTGGGGCCACTGAAAGGGCTCAACAATTAACAGCACTGACTCCTCTTCCAGAAAACCTGGGATCAACTACCAGCAATTATATGGTGGCCCATCTCCATTTCCAGGGGATCAGACAGACAGACAGACAGACAGACAAGGATTACAGGCTTGCCTGGTACCTCTTTCTTTATTATCCTTTTTTAAAAATGTTCATTTGTTTATTTATGAATTTATTAGATATAAGTACACTGTAGCTGTCTTAAGAACTCCAGAAGAGGGTGTCAGATTCTGGAGAATCTAAATCCCTCTTATGGTCTGCATATTCGGTACATAAACACAGCCTCGCATATACTTCTAAAAATTTAAAGATGGGTGGGGCCACTGAAAGGGCTCAACAATTAACAGCATTGTCTCCTCTTCCAGAGAACATGGGATCAACTACAAGCAACTCTATGGTGGCCCATCTCCAGGTCCAGAGGATCAGACAGACAGACAGACAGACAGAGATAAGGATGGCAGGCCTGCCTGGTCTTACTTTCTTTCTTATCTTTTTTATAAAATGTTTTTTTCTTTATTTATGTATTTATTAGATATAAGTACACTGTATCCGTCATAGACACTCCAAAAGACGGTGTCAGATTCTGGAGAATATAAATCCCTCTTTAAGGGTCTGAATATGATGTACATAAACACAGCATCACATTTACTTCTAGAAATTTAAAGATGGGTGGGGCCACTGAAAGGGCTGAACAATTAACAGCATTGTCTCCTCTTCAGAAGACCTGGGATCAACTATCAGCAACAAAATGGTGGCCCATCTCCAGTTCCAGGAGATCAGACAGACAGACAAACAGAGAGACAGACAGACAGGCAAAGATAAGGATGGCAGCCCTGCCTGGTCTTTCTTTCTTTCTTATCCTTTTTAAAAAATGTTTATTTATTTATTTATTTATTTATTTATTTATTTATTTATTTATTTATTAGATATAAGTACACTATAGCTATCTTCAGACACTCCAGAAGAGGGTGTCAGATTCTGGAGAATCTAAATCCCTCTTATGGTCTGCATATTCGGTACATAAACACAGCCTCGCATATACTTCTAAAAATTTAAAGATGGGTGGGGCCACTGAAAGGGCTCAACAATTAACAGCATTGTCTCCTCTTCCAGAGAACCTGGGATCAACTACAAGCAACTCTATGGTGGCCCAACTCCAGTTCCAGAGGATCAGACAGACAGACAGACAGACAGACAAAGATAAGGATGGCAGGCCTGCCTGGTCTTTCTTTCTTACTTATCGTTTTTAAAATATGTTTATTTCTTTATTTATGTATTTATTAGATATAAGTACACTGTATCCGTCATAGACACTCCAAAAGACGGTGTCAGATTCTGGAGAATATAAATCCCACTTTAATGGTGTAAATATGATGTACATAAACACAGCATCACATTTACTTCTAGAAATATAAAGATGGGTTGGGCCACTGAAAGGGCTGAACAATTAACAGCATTGTCTCCTCTTCAGAAGACCTGGGATCAACTACCAGCAACAAAATGGTGGCCCATCTCCAGTTCCAGGAGATCAGAGGACAGACAGACAGAGAGACAGACAGACAGACAAAGATAAGGATGGCAGCCCTGCCTGGTCTTTCTTTCTTTCTTATCCTTTTTAAAAAATGTTTGTTTGTTTATTTATTTATTTATTTATTTATGTATTTATTTATGTATTTATTAGATATAAGTACACTGTAGCTATCTTCAGACACTCCAGAAGAGGGTGTCAGATTGTGGAGAATCTAAATCCCTCTTATGGTCTGCATATGATGTACATAAGCACAGCCTCACATATACTTCTAAAAATTTAAAGATGGGTGGGGCCACAGAAAGGGCTCAACAATTAACAGCATTGTCTCCTCTTCCAGAGAACCTTGGATAAACTACCAGCAACTATATGGTGGCCCATCTCCAGTTCTAGGGTATCAGACAGACAGAAAGACAGAGATAAGGATGGAGGCCTGCCTGGTCTTTCTTTCTTTCTTATACTTTTAAAAAAATGTTTATTTATTTATTTATTTATTTATTTATTTATTTATTTATTTATTTATTTATTTATTATATATAAGTACACTGTAGCTGTCTTCATACACTCCTGAAGAGGGTGTCAGATTCTGGAGAATCTAAATCCCTCTTATGGTCTGCATATGATGTACATAAACACAGCCTCACATATACTTCTAAAAATTTAAATAGGTGTGGGGCCACTGAAAGGGCTCAACAATTAACAGCATTGTCTCCTCTACCAGAGAACCTGGGATCAACTACCAGCAATTATATGGTGGCCCATCTCCAGTTCCAGGGGATCAGGCAGACAAAGAGACAGACAGACAAGGGTGGCAGGCCTCCCTGGTTTTTCTTTCTTTCTTATCCTTTTTAAGAAATGTTTATTTATTTATTTATGGATTTATTAGATAGAAGTACACTGTAGCTGTCTTCAGACACTCCAGAAGAGGGTGTCAGATTCTGGAGAATATAAATCCCTCTTATGGTCTGCATATGATGGACATAAACACAGATTCACATACACTTCTAAAAATTTAAGATGGGTGGGGCCACTGAAAGGACTCAACAATTAACAGCATTGTCTCTTCTTCCAGAGAACCTGGGATCAACTACCAGCAACTTTATCGTAGCCCATCTCCAGTTCCAGGGGATCAGACAGACAGACAGACAGACAGACAGACAGAGATAAGGATGGCAGGCCTGCCTGGTCTTACTTTCTTTCTTATCCTTTTTAAAAAATGTTTATTTATTTATTTATTTATTTACTTATGTATTTATTATATATAAGTACACTGTAGCTGTCTACAGTCACTCCAGTAGAGGGTGTCAGATTCTGGAGAATCTAAATCCTCTTATAATCTGAATATGATGTACATAAACACAGCCTCACATATACTTCTAAATATTTAAAGAAGTGTGGGGCCACTGAAAGGGCTCAACAATTAACGGCATTGTCTCCTCTTCCAGAGAACCTTGGATCAACTACCAGCAACTATATGTTGGCCCATCTCCAGTTCCAGGGGATCAGACAGACAGACAGACAGACAGAGATAAGGATGGCAGGCCTGCCTGGTCTTACATTCTTTCTTATCCTTTTTCAAAAATGTTTATTTATTTATTTATTTATTTATTTATTTATTTATTTATTTATTTATTATAAGTACACTGTAGCTGTCTTCAGACACTCAAGTATAGGGTGTCAGATTCTGGAGAATCTAAATCCTCTTATAATCTGAATATGATGTACATAAACACAGCCTCACATATACTTCTAAATATTTAAAGAAGTGTGGGGCCACTGAAAGGGCTCAACAATTAACAGCATTGTCTCCTCTTCCAGAGAACCTTGGATCAACTACCAGCAACTATATGGTGGCCCATCTCCAGTTCCCGGGGATCAGATAGACAGACAGACAGACAGACAGAGATATGGATGGCAGGCCTGCCTGGTTTTCTTTATTTCTTATCCTTTTTAAAAAAATGTTTATTTATATATTTATTTATGTATTTATTAGATATAAGTACACTGTAGCTGTCTTCAGACACTCCAGAAGAGGGTGTCAGATTCTGGAGAATCTAAATCCCTCTTATGGTCTGCATATGATGTACATAAACACAGCCTCACATATACTTCTAAAAATTTAAAGATGTGTGGGGCCACTGGGAGGGCTCAACAATTAACAGCATTGTCTCCTCTTTCAGAGAACCTGGGATAAACTACCAGCACCTTATGGTGGCCCATCTCCAGTTCAAGTGGATCAGACCCACAGACAGACAGAGAGACAGAGATAAGGATGGCAGGCCTGCCTGGTCTTTCTTTATTTCTTATTCGTTTTAAAAAATGTTTATTTATTTATTTATTCATTTATTTATGTATTTATTAGATATAAGTACACTGTAGCCGTCTTCAGACACTCCAGAAGAGGGTGACAGATTATAGAGATTCTAAATCCCTCTTATGGTCTGAATATGATGTACATAAACACAGCATCACATATACTTCTAAAAATTAAAAAACGGTGGGGCCACTGAAAGGGCTCAACAATTAACAGCATTGTCTCCTCTTCCAGAGAACCTGGGATCAACTACCAGCAACTATATGGTGGCCCATCTCCAGTTCCAGGGGATCAGGCAGACAGACAGACAGACAGACAGAGATAAGGATGGCAGGCCTGCCTGGTCTTACTTTCTTTCTTATCCTTTTTAAAAAATATTTATTTATTTATTTATTTATTTATTTATTTATTTATTTATTTATTATAAGTACACTGTAGCTGTCTTCAGACACTCCAGAAGAGGGTGTCAGATTCTGGAGAATCTAAATACCTCTTATGGTCTGCATATGATGTACATAAACACAGCCTCACATATACTTCTAAATATTTAAAGATGGGTAGGGCCACTGATAGGGCTCAACAATTAACAGCATTGTCTCCTCTTCCAGAGAACCTGGGATCAACTACCAGCAACTTTATCGTAGCCCATCTCCAGTTCCAGGGGATCAGACAGACAGACAGACAGACAGAGATAAGGATGGCAGGCCTGCCTGGCCTTACTTTCTTTCTTATCCTTTTTAAAAAATGTTTATTTATTTATTTACTTATGTATTTATTATATATAAGTACACTGTAGCTGTCTACAGTCACTCCAGTAGAGGGTGTCAGATTCTGGAGAATCTAAATCCTCTTATAATCTGAAGATGATGTACATAAACACAGCCTCACATATACTTCTAAATATTTAAAGAAATGTGGGGCCACTGAAAGGGCTCAACAATTAACGGCATTGTCTCCTCTTCCAGAGAACCTTGGATCAACTACCAGCAACTATATGGTGGCCCATCTCCAGTTCCAGGGGATCAGACAGACAGACAGACAGACAGAGATAAGGATGGCAGGCCTGCCTGGTCTTACATTCTTTCTTATCCTTTTTCAAAAATGTTTATTTATTTATTTATTAATTTATTTATTTATTTATTTATTTATTTATTTATTTATTTATTTATTTATTTATTTATTATAAGTATACTGTAGCTGTCTTCAGACACTCCAGTATAGGGTGTCAGATTCTGGAGAATCTAAATCCTCTTATAATCTGAATATGATGTACATAAACACAGCCTCACATATACTTCTAAATATTTAAAGAAGTGTGGGGCCACTGAAAGGGCTCAAAAATTAACAGCATTGTCTCCTCTTCCAGAGAACCTTGGATCAACTACCAGCAACTATATGGTGGCCCATCTCCAGTTCCCGGGGATCAGATAGACAGACAGACAGACAGACAGAGATATGGATGGCAGGCCTGCCTGGTCTTTCTTTCTTTCTTATCCTTTTGAAAAAAATGTTTATTTATATATTTATTTATGTATTTATTAGATATAAGTACACTGTAGCTGTCTTCAGACACTCCAGAAGAGGGTGTCAGATTCTGGAGAATCTAAATCCCTCTTATGGTCTGCATTTGATATACATAAACACAGCCTAACATATACTTCTAAAAATTAAAAGATGTGTGGGGCCACTGAAAGGGCTCAAAAATTAACAGCATTGTCTCCTCTTATAGAGAACCTGGGATCAACTACCAGCAACTATATGGTGGTCCATCTCCAGTTCCAGGGGATCAGACAGACAGACACACAGACAGTGATAAGGGTGGCAGGCCTGCCTGGTCTTTCTTTCTTTCTTATCCTTTTTTTAAAAAAATGTTTGTTTATTTATTTATTTATTTATTTATTTATTTATTTATTAGATATAAGTACACTGTAGCTGTTCACACACTGCAGAAGAGGGTGTCAGATTCTGGAGAATCTAAATCCCTCTTATGGTCTGCATATGATGTACATAAACACAGCCTCACATATACTTCTAAAAATTTAAAGAAGGGTGGGGCCACTCTAAAAGCTCAATAATTAACAGCATTGTCTCCTCTTCCAGAGTACCTGGGATCAACTACCAGCAACTATATGGTGGCCCATCTCCAGTTCCAGGGGAACAGACAGACAGACATACAGACAGTGATAAGGATGGCAGGCCTGCCTGGTCTTTCTTTCTTTCTTATCCTTTTTTAAAAAATGTTTATTTATATATTTATTTATGTATTTATTAGATATAAGTACACTGTAGCTGTCTTCAGACACTCCAGAAGAGGGTGTCAGACTCTGGAGAATCTAAATCCCTCTTATGGTCTGCATATGATGTACATAAACACAGCCTCACATATACTTCTAAATATTTAAAGATGGGTAGGGCCACTAATAGGGCTCAACAATTAACAGCTTTGTCTCCTCTTCCAGAGAACCTGGGATCAACTAACAGCAACTATATGGTGGCCCATCTCCAGTTCCAAGGGATCAGACAGACTGACAGACAGACAGACTGACAGAGATAAGGATGGCAGGTTTGCCTGGTCTTTCTTTCTTTCTTATCGTTTTTAAAAAATGTTTATTTATTTATTTATGTATTTATTATATATAAGTTCACTGTAGCTGTCTTCAGACACTCCAATATAGGGTGTCAGATTCTGGAGAATCTAAATCCTCTTATAATCTGAATATGATATACATAAACACAGCCTCACATATACTTCTAAATATTTAAAGAAGTATGGGGCCACTGAAAGGGCTCAACAATTAACAGCATTGTCTCCTCTTCCAGAGAAACTTGGATCAACTACCAGCAACTATATGGTGTCCCATCTCCAGTTCCCGGGGATCAGATAGACAGGCAGACAGACAGACAGAGATAAGGATGGCCGACCTGCCTGGTCTTTCTTTCTTTCTTATCCCTTTTAAAAAATGTTTATTTATTTATTTATTTATTCATTTATTTATTTATTTATTAGATATAAGTACACTGTAGCTGTCTTCAGACACTCCAGAAGAGGGTGTCAGATTCTGGAGAATCTAAATCCCTCTTATGGTCTGCATATGATGTACATAAACACAGCCTCACATATACTTCTAAAAATTTAAAGATGTGTGGGGCCACTGGGAGGGCTCAACAATTAACAGCATTGTCTCCTCTTTCAGAGAACCTGGGATAAACTACCAGCACCTTATGGTGGCCCATCTCCAGTTCCAGTGGATCAGACAGACAGACAGACAGACAGAGAGACAGAGATAAAGATGGCAGGCCTGCCTGGTCTTTCTTTATTTCTTATACTTTTTAAAAAATGTTTATTTATTTATTTATTTATTTATTTATTAGATATAACTACACTGTAGCCGTCTTCAGACACTCCAGAAGAGGGTGTCAGATTCTAGAGAATCTAAATCCCTCTTATGGTCTGAATATGATGTACATAAACACAGCCTCACATATACTTAAAAAATTAAAAGGCCACTGAAAGGACTCAACAATTAACAGCATTGTCTCCTCTTCCAGAGAACCTGGGATCAACCTCCAGCACCTACAAAGTGGCCCATCTCCAGTTCCAGGGGATCAGACAGACAGACAGACAGACAGAGATAAGGATGGCAGGCCTGCCTGGTCTTTCTTTCTTTCTTATCCTTTTTAAAAAATATTTATTTATTTATTTATTTATTTATTTATTTATTTATTTATTTATTTATGTAATTATTAGATATAAGTACACTGTAGCTGTTCAGACACTCCAGTAGAGGGTGTCAGATTCTGGAGAATCTAAATCCCTCTTATGGTCTCCATATGATGTACATAAACACAGCCTCACATATACTTCTAAAAATTTAAAGATGGGTGGGGCCACTGAAAGGGCTCAACAATTAACAGCACTGACTCCTCTTCCAGAGAACCTGGGATCAACTACCAGCAACTATTCGTGGCCCATCTCCAGTTCCCAGAGGTCAGATAGACAGACAGACAGACAGACAGAGGTGGAAAATAAGAAAATCACACTGTAGGACCCAGAATTACGAAAAAAATTGAAAAAATGTGGAAAATGAGAAAATCACATGCAGGGCCCAGAATATTTCGAGAAACACTGAAAAACGTGAAAATTAAAAATTCACACTGTTGGACACAGAATATGGCGAGAAACCATGAAAAAGTGGATAATTAAAATTCACACTGCAGGACACAGAATATGCCAAGAAACCCTGAAAACGTGGAAAATTAAAAATTAACACTGAAGGACCTGGAATATGGCAAGAAAACCTGAAAAACGTGGAAATGAGAAAAATCACAGTGTAGGACCCAGAATATGAAGAAAAAACCTGTAAAACGTGAAAAATTAAAAATTCACACTGAAGAACCCAGAATATTGCGAGAAAATCTGAAAAACGTGGAAAATGAAAAATACACACTGTAGGACCCAGAACATGGCAAGAAACCCTGAAAGAGTAGAAAATTAAAAACTCACACTGAAGGACCCCAAATATGGCAAGAAACCCTGAAAAAAGTAGAAAATTACAAACAGACACTGAAAAACCCCAATTATGGCGAGAAAACCTGAAAAAGGTGGAAAATGAGAAAATCACACTGTAGGACCCAGAATTACGAAAAAACTTGAAAATATCGAAAATGAGAAAATCACACTGTAGGACCCAGAATATGCCAAGAAACCCTGAAAACGTGAAAAATTAAAAATACAACGTTTAGGACCCAGAATACTGCGAGAAACCCTGAAAAAAGTAGAAAATTACAAACTCACACTGAAGGACCCGAAAAATGGTCTGAAAGGTTGAAAAAGGTGGAAAATGAGAAAATCACACTGTAGGACCCAGAATTACGAAAAAAAATTGAAAAACGTGGAAAATGAGAAAATCATACTGCAGGACCCAGAATATGCCTAGAAACCCTGAAAATCATGAAAATTAAAAATTCACACTGTCATACACATAATATGGCGAGAAACCATGAAAGAAGTGGAAAATTAAAAATTCACACTGTATTACCCAGAATATGGCGAGACATACTGAAAAACGTGGAAAATTTAAAATTCACACTGAAGGACCTGGGATATGGCCAGGAAACCTGAAAAACGAGGAAAATTCAAAACTCACATGGTAGGAACCAGAATAAGGCAAGAAAACCTGAAAAACCTGGAAATGAGAAAATCAAACTGTAGGACCCAGAATATGACAAAAAAAAACCTGAAAAAATTACAAAATTAAAAATTCACACTGAAAGACCCCGAATATGGTGAGAAAACCTGAAAAGGTGGAAAATGAGAATAATCACACTGTAGGACACAGAATGGCAAAAAAAAAAAAAAAAATTTGAAAAATGTCGAAAACGAGAAAATCACACTGTAGGACCCAGAATATGACGAAAAAACCTGGAAAACGTGGAAAATTAAAAATGCACGTTGTAGGACCCAAAATATGCCGAGAAACCCTGAAAAACGTGAAAATTAAAAATTCACACTGAAGGACCTGGAATACAGTAAGGTAACCTGAAAAACGTGGAAATGAGAAAATCACAATTTAGGACCCAGAATATGACGAAAAAAACTGAAACACGTGGAAAATGAAAAATACACGCTGTAGGACACAGAATATGTCGAGAAACCCTGAAAAATTAGAAAATTAAAAACTCACACTGAAAGACCCCAAATATGGCGAGAGAACCTGAAAAAACTAGAAAATTAAAAATTCACACTGAAGGACTTGGAAGATGGCGATAAAACCTGAAAAACGAGGAAAATTAAAAAATCACACTGAAGGACCCCAGATATAGTGAGAAAATCTGAAAAAGCTGGAAAATGAGAATAATCACACTGTAGGACCCAGAATTGTGAAAAAAACTTGAAAAACGTCGAAAATGAGAAAATCACTCTGTAGGACACAGAATATGGCAAGAAACCCTGAGAAATGTGGAAAATTAAAAATACACTCTGTAGCACCCAGAATATGGCAAAAAAACCCTCAAAAAAGTAGAAAATTAAAAACTCACACTGAAGGACCGCGAATATGGCGAAAAAAACAGAAAAAGGTGGAAAGTGAAAATAATCACACTGTATTACCCAGAATTACGAAAAAACATGAAAAAAATCGAAAATGAGAAAATCACACTGTAGGACCCAGAATATGGGGAGAAATCCTGAGAAACGTGGAAAATAAAAAATACACTCTGTAGCACCCAGAATATGGCAAGAAACCCTCAAAAAAGTAGAAAATTAAAAACTCACACTGAAGGACCCCGAATATGGCGAGAAAACATGAAAAAGGTAGAAAATGAGAATAAACACAATGTATTACCCAGAATTACAAAAACATGAAAAACATCGAAAATGAGAAAATCACACTTGTAGGACCCAGAAATATGAAAAAACTTGAAAAACGTGGAAAATGAGAAAATCACACTGCAGAAACCAGAATATGCTGAACAACCATGAAAAACCTGAAAATTAAAAATTCACACTGTTGGACACAGAATATGGTGAGAAACCATGAAAAGACTGGACAATTAAAAATTCACACTTTATTACCGAGATATGGAGAGAAATACTGAAAACCGTGGAAAAAAATTCACACTGAAGGACCTGGAATACGACAGGACCTGGAATACGGCAAGAGACCCTGAAATACATGGAAATGAGAAAATCACACAGTAGGACCCAGAATATGACGAAAAAACCTGAAAAAGGTAAAATATTAAAATATCACACGGAAGGACCCGGAATATGGCGAAAAACCTGAAAAACGAGGAAGATAAAAAACTAACACTGAAGGACACAGAATATGGCGAGAAAACCTGAAAAGAGTAGAAAATTTAAAATTCACACTGAAAGACCCCGATTATGATGAGAAAACCTGAAAAAGGTGGAAAATGAGAATAATCACACTGTAGGACCCAGATTATGCCCAGAAACCCTGAAAACGTGGAAAATTAAAAATACATGCTGTAGGACCCAGAATATGGCGAGAAAACCTGAAAAGAGTAGAAAATTAAAAGTTCACACTGAAAGACCCCGAATATGATGAGAAAAACTGAAAAAGGTGGAAAATGAGAATAATCACACTGTAGGACCCAGATTATGCCCAGAAACCCTGAAAACCTGGAAAATTAAAAATACATGCTGTAGGACCCAGAATATGGCGAGAAAACCTGAAAAAAGTAGAAAATTAAAAATTCACACTGAAGGACCCCGAATATGGCAAGACAACCTGAAAAAGGTAGAAAATGAGAATAATCACAGTGTAGGACCCAGATTATGCCCAGAAACCCTGAAAACGTGGAAAATTAAAAATACATGCTGTATAACCCAGAATATGCCAAGAAACCCTGAAAAAGTTTGAAAATTACATACTCACACTATAGGACCCCAAATATGGTGAGAAACCCTCCAAAAGGTGGAAAATGAGAAAATCCCACTGCAGCACCCAGAATATGCCGAGAAAATGTGAAAAACGTGAAAATTAAAAATTAACACTAACGGACCCAGAATATGGCGAGAAACAATTAATAAAAAGTACAAAATTAAAAACTCACAGTGAAGGAGCCCAAACATGGCGAGAAAACCTGAAAAAGGTGGAAAATGAGAAAATCACACTGTAGGACCCAGAATTACGAAAAAAATTGAAAAAATGTGGAAAATGAGAAAATCACATGCAGGGCCCAGAATATTTCGAGAAACACTGAAAAACGTGAAAATTAAAAATTCACACTGTTGGACACAGAATATGGCGAGAAACCATGAAAAAAGTGGATAATTAAAATTCACACTGCAGGACACAGAATATGCCAAGAAACCCTGAAAACGTGGAAAATTAAAAATTAACACTGAAGGACCTGGAATATGGCAAGAAAACCTGAAAAACGTGGAAATGAGAAAAATCACAGTGTAGGACCCAGAATATGAAGAAAAAACCTGTAAAACGTGAAAAATTAAAAATTCACACTGAAGAACCCAGAATATTGCGAGAAAATCTGAAAAACGTGGAAAATGAAAAATACACACTGTAGGACCCAGAACATGGCAAGAAACCCTGAAAGAGTAGAAAATTAAAAACTCACACTGAAGGACCCCAAATATGGCAAGAAACCCTGAAAAAAGTAGAAAATTACAAACTGACACTGAAGAACCCCAATTATGGCGAGAAAACCTGAAAAAGGTGGAAAATGAGAAAATCACACTGTAGGACCCAGAATTACGAAAAAACTTGAAAATATCGAAAATGAGAAAATCACACTGTAGGACCCAGAATATGCCAAGAAACCCTGAAAACGTGAAAAATTAAAAATACAACGTTTAGGACCCAGAATACGGCGAGAAACCCTGAAAAAAGTAGAAAATTACAAACTCACACTGAAGGACCCGAAAAATGGTCTGAAAGGTTGAAAAAGGTGGAAAATGAGAAAATCACACTGTAGGACCCAGAATTACGAAAAAAATTGAAAAACGTGGAAAATGAGAAAATCATACTGCAGGACCCAGAATATGCCGAGAAACCCTGAAAATCATGAAAATTAAAAATTCACACTGTCAGACACATAATATGGCGAGAAACCATGAAAGAAGTGGAAAATTAAAAATTCACACTGTATTACCCAGAATATGGCGAGACATACTGAAAAACGTGGAAAATTAAAAATTCACACTGAAGGACCCGGGATATGGCCAGGAAACCTGAAAAACGAGGAAAATTCAAAACTCACATGGTAGGAACCAGAATAAGGCAAGAAAACCTGAAAAACGTGGAAATGAGAAAATCAAACTGTAGGACCCAGAATATGACAAAGAAAAACCTGAAAAAATTACAAAATTAAAAATTCACACTGAAAGACTCCCGAATATGGTGAGAAAACCTGAAAAGGTGGAAAATGAGAATAATCACACTGTAGGACACAGAATGGAAAAAAAAAAAAAACAAACCATGAAAAATGTCGAAAATGAGAAAATCACACTGTAGGACCCAGAATATGACGAAAAAAACTGGAAAACGTGGAAAATTAAAAATGCACGCTGTAGGACCCAAAATATGCCGAGAAACCCTGAAAAACGTGAAAATTAAAAATTCACACTGTAGGACCTGGAATACAGTAAGATAACCTGAAAAACGTGGAAATGAGAAAAATCACAATTTAGGACCCAGAATATGACGAAAAAAAACTGATACACGTGGAAAATGAAAAATACACGCTGTAGGACACAGAATATGTCGAGAAACCCTGAAAAATTAGAAAATTAAAAACTCACACTGAAGGACCCCAAATATGGCGAGAGAACCTGAAAAAACTAGAAAATTAAAAATTCACACTGAAGGACTTGGAATATGGCGATAAACCTGAAAAATGAGGAAAAATAAAAAAATCACACTGAAGGACCCCAAATATAGTGAGAAAATCTGAAAAAGCTGGAAAATGAGAATAATCACACTGTAGGACCCAGAATTGTGAAAAAACTTGAAAAACGTCGAAAATGAGAAAATCACACTGTAGGACACAGAATATGGCAAGAAACCCTGAGAAATGTGGAAAATTAAAAATACACTCTGTAGCACCCAGAATATGGCAAAAAACCCTCAAAAAAGTAGAAAATTAAAAACTCACACTGAAGGACCGCGAATATGGCGAGAAAAACAGAAAAAGGTGGAAAGTGAAAATAATCACACTGTATTACCCAGAATTACGAAAAAACATGAAAAAAATCGAAAATGAGAAAATCACACTGTAGGACCCAGAATATGGGGAGAAATCCTGAGAAACGTGGAAAATAAAAAATACACTCTGTAGCACCCAGAATATGGCAAGAAACCCTCAAAAAAGTAGAAAATTAAAAACTCACACTGAAGGACCCCGAATATGGCGAGAAAACATGAAAAAGGTAGAAAATGAGAATAAACACAATGTATTACCCAGAATTACAAAAACATGAAAAACATCGAAAATGAGAAAATCACACTTGTAGGACCCAGAAATATGAAAAAACTTGAAAAACGTGGAAAATGAGAAAATCACACTGCAGAAACCAGAATATGCTGAACAACCATGAAAAACCTGAAAATTAAAAATTCACACTGTTGGACACAGAATATGGTGAGAAACCATGAAAAGACTGGACAATTAAAAATTCACACTTTATTACCGAGATATGGAGAGAAATACTGAAAACCGTGGAAAAAAATTCACACTGAAGGACCTGGAATACGACAGGACCTGGAATACGGCAAGAGACCCTGAAATACATGGAAATGAGAAAATCACACAGTAGGACCCAGAATATGACGAAAAAACCTGAAAAAGGTAAAATATTAAAATATCACACGGAAGGACCCGGAATATGGCGAAAAACCTGAAAAACGAGGAAGATAAAAAACTAACACTGAAGGACACAGAATATGGCGAGAAAACCTGAAAAGAGTAGAAAATTAAAAATTCACACTGAAAGACCCCGAATATGATGAGAAAACCTGAAAAAGGTGGAAAATGAGAATAATCACACTGTAGGACCCAGATTATGACCAGAAACCCTGAAAACGTGGAAAATTAAAAGTACATGCTGTAGGACCCAGAATATGGCGAGAAAACCTGAAAAGAGTAGAAAATTAAAAATTCACACTGAAAGACCCCGAATATGATGAGAAAAACTGAAAAAGGTGGAAAATGAGAATAATCACACTGTAGGACCCAGATTATGCCCAGAAACCCTGAAAACCTGGAAAATTAAAAATACATGCTGTAGGACCCAGAATATGGCGAGAAAACCTGAAAAAAGTAGAAAATTAAAAATTCACACTGAAGGACCCCGAATATGGCAAGACAACCTGAAAAAGGTGGAAAATGAGAATAATCACAGTGTAGGACCCAGATTATGCCCAGAAACCCTGAAAACGTGGAAAATTAAAAATACATGCTGTAGGACCCAGAATATGCCAAGAAACCCTGAAAAAGGTTGAAAATTACAAACTCACACTGTAGGACCCCAAATATGGTGAGAAACCCTCCAAAAGGTGGAAAATGAGAAAATCCCACTGCAGCACCCAGAATATGCCGAGAAAATGTGAAAAACGTGAAAATTAAAAATTCACACTAACGGACCCAGAATATGGCGAGAAACAATTAATAAAAAAGTACAAAATTAAAAACTCACAGTGAAGGAGCCCAAACATGGCGAGAAAACCTGAAAAAGGTGGAAAATGAGAAAATCACATTGTAGGACCCAGAATTACGAAAAAAATTGAAAAAATGTGGAAAATGAGAAAATCACATGCAGGGCCCAGAATATTTCGAGAAACACTGAAAAACGTGAAAATTAAAAATTCACACTGTTGGACACAGAATATGGCGAGAAACCATGAAAAAAGTGGATAATTAAAATTCACACTGCAGGACACAGAATATGCCAAGAAACCCTGAAAACGTGGAAAATTAAAAATTAACACTGAAGGACCTGGAATATGGCAAGAAAACCTGAAAAACGTGGAAATGAGAAAAATCACAGTGTAGGACCCAGAATATGAAGAAAAAACCTGTAAAACGTGAAAAATTAAAAATTCACACTGAAGAACCCAGAATATTGCGAGAAAATCTGAAAAAACGTGGAAAATGAAAAATACACACTGTAGGACCCAGAACATGGCAAGAAACCCTGAAAGAGTAGAAAATTAAAAACTCACACTGAAGGACCCCAAATATGGCAAGAAACCCTGAAAAAAGTAGAAAATTACAAACTGACACTGAAGAACCCCAATTATGGCGAGAAAACCTGAAAAAGGTGGAAAATGAGAAAATCACACTGTAGGACCCAGAATTACGAAAAAACTTGA
>NW_028227366.1:119917-198681 GCF_978045245.1 Mus caroli | reverse complement strand
TCACACTGAAGTACCCCTTATATGGCAAGAAAACCTGAAAAACAAGGAACATTCAAAACTCACACTAAAGGACCCAGAATATGGCGAGAAATCCTAAAAAAAAAAGATGGAAAATGAGAATAATCACACTATAGAATCCAGATTTGGAAAAAAAAATTGAAAAACGTCGAAAATGAGAAAATCACACTGTAGGACCCAGAATATGCCGAGAAACCCTGAAAACATGGAAAATTAAAAATACACGCTGTAGGACCCAGAATATGGCGAGAAACCCTGAAAAAAGTAGAAAATTACAAACTCACACTGAAGGACCCCAAATATGGCTAGAAAACCTGAAAAATGTGGAAAATGAGAAAATCACACTGCAGGACCCAGAAAATGCCAAGAAACCCTGAAAAACGTGAAAATTAAAAATTCACACTGTTGGACACAGAATATGGCGAGAAATACTGAAAAACGTGGAAAATTTAAAATTCACACTGAAGGTCCTGGAATATGTCAAGAAAAGCTGAAAAACGTGGAAATGAGAAAAATCACACTGTGGGACCCATAATATGACAGAAAAACATGAAAAACGAGGAAAATTAAAAATTAACACTAAAGTGCCTGGCTTATGGCGAGAAAACCTAAAAAACGAGGAAAACTCAAAACTCACGCTGTAGGACACAGAATATGTCGAGAAACCCTGAAAAATTAGAAAATTAAAAACTCACACTGAAGAAACCCAAATATGGCGAGAGAACATGAAAAATGTAGAAAATTAAAAATTCACACTAAAGGACCCAGAACATCGCAATAAAACCTGAAAAACGAGGAAAAATCAAAACTCACTATGTAGGACCCAGAATATGGCAAGAAAACCTGAAAAAGGAGGAAAACTCAAAACTCACACTGTAGAACCCAGAATATGGCCAGAAAACCTGAAAAAGGTGGAAAATGAGAATAATCACACTCTAGGACAGAGAATATGCGGAGAAACCCTGAAAACGTGGAAAATTAAAAATACACGCTGTAGAACCCAGAATATGGCGAGAAAACCTGAGAAAAGTAGAAAATTACATACTCACACTGAAGGACTCCAAATTTGGTAGAAAACCTGATAAAGGTGGAAAATGAGAAAATCACACTGTAGCACCCAGAATTAAAAAAAAAAAAACGTGAAAAACGTGGAAAATGAGAAAATCACACTGCAGAACACAGATAATGCTGAGAAACCCTGAAAAACGTGGAAATGAGAAAATCACACTGTAGGACCCAGAATTGGAAAAAAACTTGAAAAACTTGTAAAATGAGAAAATCACACTGTAGGTCCCAGAATATGGCGAGAAACCCCGAAAAACATGCAAAATTAAATATAAACGCTGTAGGACCCAGAATAAGGCAAGAAACCCTGTAAAAAGTAGATAATTAAAAACTCACACTGAAAGACCTGGAATATGGCGACAAAACCAGAAAAACATGGAAAATTAATAACTCACACTCAAGGATTTGGAATATAGGGAGAAAACCTTAAAAATGTGGAAAATTATCAACTCACTCAGAAAGACCTGGAATATGGCCAGAAAACCTGAAAAACGTGGAAGGACATAGAATATGGCGAGAAATCTTGAAAAAGGTAGAAAATTAAAAATTCACACTGTAGGACCCAAAATATGTTGAGAAACCCTGAAAAACGTGGAAAATTAAAAACTCACACTGAAGGACTTGGAATATGATGAAAAACCCTGAAAAAAGTGGAAAATTAAAAATTCCCACTTAAGGACATAGAATATGGCAAGAAACCCTGAAAAAGGTGGAAAAACAGAAATTCCCACTGTAGGACACAAAATTGCGAAAATAACTTGAAAAGGGGGGAAAAATGAGAAAAACATACTGTAAGACCCAGAATATGCGAGAAAACCCTGAAAAACGTGAAAAGTAAAAATTCACAAGGTCAGACCTAGAACATGAAGAGAAACCATGAAAAAAGTGGAAAATTAAAAATTCACACTGTGCTACCCAGAATATGGGGAGAAACACTGAAAAATGTGGAAAATTAAAAATTTACACTGAAGGACCTGGAATATGGCACAAAAACCTGAAAAACTTGGAAATGAGAAAATCACACTGTAGGACCCAGAATATGATGAAAACTCCTGAAAAACATGGAAAATTAAAAATTCACACTGAAGGACCCGGAATATGGCTACAAAACCAGAAAAAATAAAAACTCACACTGAAGGACCCAGAATATGGCGAGATAACCTGAAAAAAGTAGAAAATTAAAAATTCACACTGAAAGACCCCGAATATGGCGAGAAAACCTGAAAGGTGGAAAATGAGAATAATCACACTGTAGGACCCAGAATTGCGAAAAAACATGAAAAATATCGAAAATGAGAAAATCACACTGTAGGACCCAGAATGTGCCAAGAAACCATGAAAAACGTGGAAAATTAAAAACACACACTATAGGACCCAGAATATGGCCAGAAACCCTGAAAAAGTACAAAATTAAAAACTCACACTGAAGGACCCCAAATATTGCGATTAAACCTGAAAAAAGTGGAAAATGAGAAAATCACACTGTATTACCCAGAATATGGCAAGAAATACTGAAAAACCTGGAAAATTAAAAATTCACACTGAAGGACGTGGAATATGGCTAGAAAACCTGAAAAACATGGAAATGAGAAAATCACACTGTAAGACCCAGAATATAACGAAAAAACCTGAAAAACGTGGGAAAATAAAAAATTCACACTGAAGGACCCGGAATATGTAGAGAAACCCTGAAAAACGTGAAAATTAAAAATTCACACTGAAGGACCCAGAATATGTCGAGAAAACCTGAAAAACGAGGAAAATTAAAACCTCACACTGAAGGATCCCGAATATGGCGAGAAAACCTGAAAAAGTTTAAAAATGATAATAATCACACTGTAGGACCCAGAATTGCGAAAAAATTTGTAAAAAGTCCTAAATGAGAAAATCACACTGTAGGACCCAGAATATGGCAAGAAACCCTGAAAAAAGTAGAAAATTAAAAACTCACACTGAAGGACCCCGAATATGGAGAGAAAACCTGAAAAAGGTGGAAAATGAGATAATCACAGTGTAGAACCAAGAATATGCCACGAAACCCTGAAAAACGTGGAAAATTAAAAATATACACAATAGGACCCAGAATATGGCGAGAAAACCTGAAAAAATTAGAAAATTAAAAACTCACACTGAAGGACCCAAAATATGGCGAGGAACCCTGAAAGGTGGGAAAATGAGAAATCACAGTGATTAACGAAAAAACTTGAAAAACATCGAAAATGAGAAAATCACAGTGGAGGACCCAGAATATGCCTAGAAACACTGAATACATGAAAATTAAAAATTCACACTGTATTTCCCAGAATATGGCAAGAAATACTAAAAAACGAGGAAAAGTAAAAATTCACACTGAAGGACCTGGAATATGGCAAGAAAACCAGAAAAACAAGGAACATTAAAAATTCAAACTGAAGGACCCAGAATATGGCGAAAAACCCTGAAAAAAGTAGAAAATTAAAAGCTCACACTGAAGGACCCCAAATATGGCGAAAAAAACCTGAAAAAGGTGGAAAATGAGAAAACCACACTGTAGGACCTAGAATTACGAAAAAACTTGAAAAACTAGGAAATTAGAAACTCACACTGAAGGACCCCGAATATGGCGAGAAAACCTGAAAAAAGGTGGAAAATGAGAAAATCACACTGTAGGACCCAGAATTGCGAAAAAACTTGAAAACCGTCGAAAATAAAAAAAAAAAAAATCACACTGTAGGACCCAGAATATGCGGAGAAACCCTTGAAAAACGTGGGAAAAATAAAATACACGCTGTAGGAACCAGAATATATTGAGAAACCCTGAAAAAGTAGAAAATCAAAAACTCACACTGAAGGACCCCAAATACGGGGAGAAATCCTGAAAAACGTGGAAATGAGAAAATCACACTCTAGGACCAAGAATATGACGAAAAAATCTGAAAAACGAGGAAAATTAAAAATTCACACTGAAGGACTGGGAATATGGCAAGAAAACCTGAAAAACGAGGAAAATTAAAAACACAAACTGAAGGACCCGGAATATGGAGAGAAAACATGAAAAACATGGAAAATTAAATATTCACACTGAAGGACCCAGAATATGCTGAGAAAACCTGAAAAAGTTGGATAATGAGCATTTCACAGTGTAGGACACAGAACATGACGAAAAAAAACTTAAAAACGTTTAAAATTAAAAATTCACACTGTAGGACCAGAATATGGCGAGAAACCCAGAGAAACGTGGAAAATTTAAAAATCACACTGTAGGACACAGAATATGGCGATTAACCCTGTAAAAAGTAGAATATTAAAAACTCACACTGAAGTACCCCGAAAATGGCAAGAAAACCTGAAAAAGGTGGAAAATGAGAAAATCACACTGTAGGATCCAGAATTGTGAAACAAAAAACTTGAAAAATGTCAAAAATGAGAAAATCACACTGTAGGACCCAGAATAGGCCGAGTAACCCTGAAAAACGTGGAAAATTAAAAATACACGCTGTAGGACCCAGAATATGGCAAGAAACCCTGAAAGAATTAGAAAATTAAAAACTCACACTGAAGGACCCGGAATATGGAGAGAAAACCTGAAAAAGGTGGAAAATGAGAAAATCACACTGTAGGACCAGAATTGCAAAACAAAAAACTTGAAAAATATCAAAAATGAGAAAATCACACTGTAGGACCCAGAATATGCCGAGTAACCCTGAAAAACGTGGAAAATTAAAAATACATGCTGTAGGACCCAGAATATGGCGAGAAACCCTGAAAAAATAGAAAATTACAAACTCACACCGAAGGACCCCAAATATGGCGAGAAAACCTGAAAAAGGTGGAAAATGAGAAAATCACACTGTAGGACCCAGAATTACGAAAAAACTTTAAAAACGTGGAAAATGAGAAAATCACTCTTCAGGACCCAAAATATGCCAAGAAACCGTGAAAAACGTGAAAATTAAAAATTCACACTGTCAGACCCACATTATGGCGAGAAACCTTGAAAAAAATTGGACAATAAAAATTCACACTGTATTACCCAGAATACGGCCAGCAACCCTGAAAAAAGTAGATAACTATAAACTCACACTGATGGATGAGGATATGGCTAGAAAACATGAAAAAGGTGGAAAATGAGAAAATCACACTGCAGGACCCAGAATATGCTGAGAATCCCTGAAAATCGTGGAAAATTAAAAATTCACACTGAAGGACCCGGAATTTGGCGAGAAAACCTGAAAAACGAGGAAAATTAAAAATTCACACTGTATTACCCAAAATATGGGGAGAAATACTGAAAAACGTGGAAAATTAAAAATTCACACTGCAGGACCTGGAATATGGCAAGAAATCCTGAAAAACTTGGAAACGAGAATATCACACTGTAGGACCCAGAATATGATGAAAAAACCTGAAAAACGTGGAAAATTAAAAATTCACACTGAAGGAATCAGAATATGGCGAGAAAACCTGAAAAAACGAGGAAAATTAAAAACTCACACTGTAGGACCTAGATTATGGCGAGATAACCTGAAAAAGGTGGAAAATGAGAAAATCACATGTAGGACCCAGAATTGTGAGAAAACCTGAAAAAGGTTGAAAACGAGAAAATAACACTGCAGGAGCCAGAATATGCTGAGAAAACCTGAAAAACATTGAAAATTAAATATTCACACTATAGGACCCTGAATATGGCGAGAAACACTGAAAAAGGAAAAAAACGAGAAAATCACACTGTAATAATCAGAATATGACGAAATAACTTAAAAACGTGGAAAATTTAAAATTCACACTGTAGTACCCAGAATATGGCAAGAAAACCTTAAAAACTAAAAATTAAAAAACTCACACTGAAGGACCCCAAATATGGCGAGAAAACCTGAAAAACATGGAAATGAAAAAATCACACTGTAGAACCAGATTATGACGAAGAAACCTGAAAAATGTGGAAAAATAAAAATTCACACTCAAGGACCCGGATATAGCGAGCAAAACTGAAAAACGAGGAAAATTAAAATCTCACACTGAAGGACCCAGAATATGGCGAGAAAACCTGTAAAACCTAGAAAATTAAATATTCACACTGGAGGACACAGAATATTTTGAGAAACTCTGTAAAATCTTGAAAATTAAAAATTCACTCTAAAGGACCAAATATGGCAAGAAACCTTGAAAAACGTGGAAAATTAAAAATTCACACTGAAGAACCTGGAATATGGCAAGAAAATAAGAAAAACGTGGAAATGAGAAAATCACACTGTATGACCTTGAATATGGCGAGAAAACCTGAAAAACGAGGAAAATTAAAAACTCACACTGAAGGACCCAGAATATGGGGAGAAAACCTGAAAAACATGGAAAATTAAATATTCACAAAGTAGAACCCAGGATAGGGAGAGAAACACTGAAAAAAGTGGAAAATTAAAAATTCACACTCTAGGAACAGAATATGGCAAGAAAACTTGAAAAACGTGGAAAATCGAAAATTCACACTGTAGGACTCAGAATATGCCGAGAAGACCTGAAAAAGTTGGAAAATGAGAAAATCACACTGAAGGACCCAGAATATGACGAAAAAAACTTAAAAAGGTTTAAAATTAAAAATTCATACTGTAGGACACAGAACATGGCAAGAATACCTGAAAAACGTGAAAAATTTAAAATTCACACTGTAGGATGCAGAATATGGCGAGAAACACTGAAAAAAGTAAAAAATTTAAATCTCACACTGAAGGACCCTGAATATGTCGAGAAAACCTGAAAAAGGTGGAAAATGAGAAAATCACACTATAGGACCCAGAATTACGAAAAAATTTATAAAACGTGGAAAATGAGAAAATCACACTGCAGGACCTAGAATATGCTGAGTAACCCTGAAAAACATGAAAATTAAAAATTCACACTGTCAGACACAGAATATGGCGAGAAACCATGAAAAAAGTGGAAAATTAAAAATTCACACTGTATTACCCAGAATATGGCGAGAAATACTGAAAAACATGGAAAATTAAAAATTCACCCTGAAGGACCTGGAATATGGCAAGAAAACCTGAAAAACGAGAAAATGAGAAAAATCACACTGTAGTACCCAGAATATGACGAAAAAACCTGAAAAACGTGGAAAATTAAAAACTCACACTGAATGACCCAGAATATGGCAAGAAAACCTGAAAAAAGTAAAAAACTAAAAATTCACACTGAAAGACCCCGAATATGGCGAGAAAACCTGAAAAAGGTGGAAAATGAGAATAAATGACTGTAGGACCCAGAATTGCGAAAAAACTTGAAAAACTTCGAAAATGAGAAAATCACACTTTAGGACCCAGAATATGCCGAGAAACCCTGAAAAACGTGGAAAATTAAAAATACGCGCTGTTGGACCCAGAATATGGTGAGAAACCGGAAAAACGTGGAAAATTAAAAATACACTCTGTTGGACCCAGAATATGGCAAGAAACCCTGCAAAAGGTGAAAAACGAGAAAATCACACTGTAAGACCCAGGATTACGAAAAAACCTGAAAAACTTGGAAAATGAGAAAATCACACTGCAGGAAACAGAGTATGCCGAGAAACCCTGAAAAACGTGGAAAATTAAAAATTCACACTGAAGGACCCGGAATATAGCGAGAAAACCTGAAAAAGGTGGAAAATGAGAAAATCACATGTAGAACCCAGAATAGCGAAAAAACTTGAAAAAGGTGAAAAATGAGAAAATCACACTGCAGGACCCAGAATATGCTGAGAAACCCTGATAATCATGGAAAATTAAATGTTCACACTGTAGGACCCAGAATATGCCTAGAAACCCTTGAAAAACTTGGAAAAATAAAATACACGCTGTAGGAACCAGAATATATTGAGAAACCCTGAAAAAGTAGGAAATCAAAAACTCACACTGAAGGACCCCGAATATGGGGAGAAATCCTAAAAAACGTGGAAATGAGAAAATCACACTCTAGGACCCAGAATATGACGAAAAAACCTGAAAAACATGGAAAATTAAAAATTCACACTGAAGGTCCGGGAATATGGTGAGAAAACCTGAAAAACGAGGAAAATTAAAAACAAAAACTGAAGGACCCAGAATATGGCGAGAAAACATGAAATACATGGAAAATTAAATATTCACACTGTAGGACCCAGAATATGGCGAGAAACACTGAAAAAGGAGGAAAATGAGAAAATCACACTATAGGACCAGAATATGGCAAGAAACCTTGAAAAACGTGGAAAATTAAAAATTCACAATGTAGGACCCAGAATATGCTGAGAAAATCTGAAAAAGTTGGATAATGAGAATATCAAACTGTAGGACCCAGAACATGACGAAAAAAACTTAAAAACGTTTAAAATTAAAAATTCAAACTGTAGGACCTGAATATGGCGAGAAACCCTGAGAATCGTGGAAAATTTAAAAATCACACTGTAGGACGCAGAATATGGCGATTAACCCTGTAAAAAGTGGAATATTAAAAACTCACACTGAAGTACCCCGAAATTGGCAAGAAAACCTGAAAAAGGTGGAAAATGAAAAAAATCACACTGTAGGACCCAAAATATGCTGAGTAACCCTGAAAAACTTGGAAAATTAAAAATACACGCTGTAGGACCCAGAATATGGCAAAAAACCCTGAAAGAATTAGAAAATTAAAAACTCACACTGAAGGAACCGGAATATGGCAAGAAAACCTGAAAAAGTGGAAAGTCTCTCTCTGTCTCTCTCTCTCTATGTCTCTCTCTGTCTCTCTCTTTCTCTATCTCTGTCTCTCTCTATTTCTCTCTGTCCCTCTCTGTCTCTCTCTGTGTCTTTCTTTGTATCTCTCTGTCTCTCCCTGTCTTTCTCTGTCTCTCTCTTTATGTCTCTCTCTGTCTCTCTCTTTCTCTCTGTATCTCTCTGTCTCTCTCTGTGTCTTTCTTTGTCTCTCTCTGTCTCTCTTTGTCTCTCTCTGTCACTCTCTCTATGTCTATCTCTGTCTCTCTCTTTCTCTATCTCGGTCTCTCTCTGTTTCTCTCTGTCTCTATCTCTCTGTGTGTCTCTTTCTTTCCCTCTCTCTGTCTCTATCTCTTTCTCTCTCTGTCTCTCTCTGTCACTCTGTCTCTCTCTGTCTCTCTCTGTCTCTCTCTGTCTCTCTCTGTCTATCTGTCTCTCTCTGTCTCTCTCTGTCTCTCTCTCTGTCTCTGTCTCTCTCTCTCTCTGTGTCTTTCTTTGTCTCTCTCTGTCTCTCTGTCTCTCTCTGATTCTCTCTGTGTCTCTCTCTATCTCTCTCTCTCTGTCTCTCTCTGTCTCTCTCTGTCTCTCTCAATGTATCTCTCTGTCTCTCTATGTCTCTCTCTGTGTCTTTCTTTGTCTCTCTCTGTCTCTCTCTGTCTCTCTGTGTGTCTCTCTCTGTCTCTCTCTCTATCTCTGTCTCTCTCTGTCTTTCTCACTCTGTCTCTGTCTCTCTCTGACTCTCTCTGTCTCTCTTTCTCTCTGTCTCTCTCTGTCTCTCTCTTTCTCTCTGTCTCTCTCTTTCCCTCTCTCTATCTCTCTCTGTCTCTATCTCTGTCTCTCTCTGTCCTTCTGACTCTTTCTGTCTCTCTCTGTCTCTCTCTCTGTCTCTCTCCTTCTCTCTCTCTGTCTCTCTCTTTCCCTCTCTCTGTCTCTCTCTGTCTCTATCTCTGTCTCTCTCTGTCTCTCTCTGTCACTCTGTCTCTCTCTGTCTCTCTCTGTCTATCTGTCACTCTCTGTCTCTCTCTCTGTATCTCTCTCTATGTCTCTCTTTGTCTCTCTCTTTCTCTATCTCTGTCTCTCTCTGTTTCTCTGTCTCTATCTGTCTCTATCTGTCTCTCTCTGTCTCTCTCTGTCTCTCTCTGTCTCTCTCTTTCCCTCTCTCTGTCTCTCTCTGTCTCTATCTCTGTCTCTCTCTGTCTCTCTCTGTCACTCTGTCTCTCTCTGTCTCTCACTGTCTCTCTCTGTCTCTCTCTGTCTATCTGACTCTCTCTGTCTCTCTCTGTCTCTCTCTCTTTCTCTGTCTCTGTCTCTCTCTGTCTCTCTCTGTCACTCTGTCTCTCTCTGTTTCTCTCTGTCTCTATCTGTCTCTCTCTCTGTCTCTATCTGTCTCTCTCTGTCTCTCTCTGTCCCTCACTCTGTATCTCTCTGTCTCTATCTCTGTCTCTCTCTGTCTCTCTCTGTCACTCTGTCCCTCTCTGTCTCTCTCTGTCTCTCTCTCTATCTCTCTCTCTCTCTGTCTCTCTCTGTCTCTCTCTGTCTAACTCTATCTGTCTCTGTCTCTCTCTGTCTCCATCTGTCACTCTGTCTGTCTCTCTCTGTCTCTCTCTGTCCCTTCTGTCTCTATCTCTGTATCTCTCTGTCTCTCTCTGTGTCTCTCTCTGTCTCTCTCTGTGTCTCTGTCTCTCTCTGTCTCTCTCTGTCTCTCTCAATGTATCTCTCTGTCTCACTATGTCTCTCTCTGTGTCTTTCTTTGTCTCTCTCTGTCTCTTTCTGTCTCTCTCTGTGTCTCTCTCTGTCTCTCTCTCTCTATCTCTGTCTCTCTCTGTCTTTCTCACTCTGTCTCTGTCTCTCTCTGTCCCTCTCTCTGTCTCTCTCTGTCTCTATCTCTGTCTCTCTCTGACTCTCTCTGTCTCTCTCTTTCTCTCTGTCTCTCTCTGTCTCTCTCTCTTTATCTCTCTGTCTCTCTCTGTCTCTCTCTGTCTCTCTCTCTCTGTGTCTCTCTCTGTCTTTCTCTGTCTCTCTCTGTCTTTCTCTGGGTCTTCCTTTGTCTCTCTCTGTCTGTCTCTGTCTCACTCTCTGTCTTTCTCTGTCTCTCTCTGTGTCTCTCTCTGTCCTTCTGACTCTTTCTGTCTCTCTCTGTCTCTCTCTCTGTGTCTCTCTGTGTCTCTCTGTCTCTCTCTATGTCTTTCATTGTCTCTCTCTGTCTCTCTCTGTCTATCTCTCTGTCTCTCTCTGTCTCTCTCTGTCTCTATCTCTGTCTCTCTCTGTCTCTCTATGTCTCTCTTAATGTATCTCTCTGTCTCTCTATGTCTCTCTCTGTGTCTTTCTTTGTCTCTCTCTGTCTCTCTCTGTCTCTCTCTCTGTCTCTCTGTCTCTCTCTGTCTCTCTCTGTCTCTATCTCTGTCTCTCTCTGTCTCTCTCTGTCTCTCTCTGTCTGTCTTTGTCTCTCTGTGTGTCTCTCTGTGTGTCTCTCTGTGTCTCTCTCTGTGTCTCTCTGTGTCTCTCTGTCTCTCTCAATGTATCTCTCTGTCTCTCTATGTCTCTCTCTGTCTTTCTTTGTCTCTCTCTGTCTCTCTCTGTCTCTCTCTGTGTCTTTCTCTGTCTCTCTCTCTATCTCTGTCTCTCTCTGTCTTTCTCACTCTGTCTCTGTCTCACTCTGTCTCTATCTCTGTCTCTCTCTGACTCTCTCTGTCTCTCTCTTTCTCTCTGTCTCTCTCTGTCTCTCTCTGTCTCTCTCTCTGTGTCTCTCTCTTTCTCTGTCTCTATCTCTGTCTCGCTCTGTCTCTCTCTGTGTCTTTCTTTGTCTCTCTCTGTCTCTCTCTGTCTCACTGTCTGTCTCTCTCTGTCTTTCTCTGTCTCTCTCTGTGTCTCTCTCTGTCTTTCTCTGTCTCTATCTCTGTCTCTCTCTGTCTCTCTCTGTCCTTCTGACTCTTTATGTCTCTCTCTGTCTCTCTCTCTGTATCTCTCTGTCTCTCTCTGTCTCTCTCTGTTTCTCTCTCTGTCTCACTCTGTCTCTCTCTGTCTCTCTCTGTCTCTCTCTCTGTCTCTCTCTCTGTCTCTCTCTATGTCTCTCTCTCTTTCTCACTCTGTGTATCTGTCTCACTCTGTGTCTCTCTCTGTCTCACTCTGTCTCTCTCTGTCTCTCTCTGTCTCTCTCTCTGTCTCTCTGTCTCTCTCTGTCTCTCTCTCTGTCTCTCACTGTCTGTCTCTGTCTGTCTCTGTCTCTCTCTGTCTCTCTCTGTCTCTCTCTCTGTCTCTCTGTGTCTCTCTGTGTCTCTCTCTGTGTCTCTCTGTGTCTCTCTCTGTGTCTCTCTGTGTCTCTCTGTGTCTCTCTGTCTCTCTCTGTGTCTCTTTCTGTCTCTCTCTGTCTATCTCTGTCTCTCTCTGTCTCTCTCAATGTATCTCTCTGTCTCTCTATGTCTCTCTCTGTGTCTTTCTTTGTCTCTCTCAGTCTCTCTCTCTCTCTCTGTCTCACTCTGTCTCTCTCTCTGTCTCTCTTTGTCTCTCTGTATCTCTCTGTCTCTCTCTGTCTCTCTCTGTCTCTCTCTCTGTGTCTCTCTCTGTCTTTCTTTTTCTCTATCTATATCTCTCTCTGTCTCTCTCTGTGTCTTTTTTTGTCTCTCTCTGTCTCTCTCTGTCTCTCTCTGTCTCTCTTAGTCTCTCTCTGTGTCTTTCATTGTCTCTCTCTGTCTCTCTCTGTCTTTCGGTGTCTCTCTCTCTGTCTCTCTCTGTCTCACTCTCTGTCTCTCTCTGTCTCTATCTCTGTCTCTCTCTGTCTCTCTCTGTCTGTCTCTGTCTGTCTATGTCTATCTCTGTCTCTCTCTGTGTCTCTCTGTGTCTCTCTCTGTGTCTCTCTGTGTCTCTCTGTCTCTCTCTGTGTCTCTCTCTGTCTCTCTCTGTCTCTATCTCTGTCTCTCTCTGTCTCTCTATGTCTCTCTCAATGTATCTCTCTGTCTCTCTATGTCTCTCTCTGTGTCTTTCTTTGTCTCTCTCTGTCTCTCTCTTTCTGTGTCTCACTCTGTCTCTCTCTGTCTCTCTCTCTGTCTCTGTCTCTGTCTCTCTCTCTGTCTCTCTCTGTCTCTCTCTCTAACTCTGTCTCTCTCTGTATTTCTCACTCTGTCTCTGTCTCTCTCTGTCCCTCTCTCTGTCTCTCTCTGTCTCTATCTCTGTCTCTCTCTGACTCTCTCTGTCTCTCTCTTTCTCTCTGTCTCTCTCTGTCTCTCTTTGTCTCTCTGTCTGTATCTCTCTGTCTCTCTCTGTCTCTCTCTCTCAGTATCTCCCTCTGTCTTTCTTTGTCTCTATGTCTGACTCTTTCTGTCTCTCTTGTGACTTTCTTTGTCTCTTCTATGTCTCTCTGTGTCTCTCTCTCTCTGTCTCCCTCAGTCTCTCTCTGTGTCTCTCTCTGTCTTTCTCTGTCTCTATCTCTGTCTCTCTGTCTTTCTCTGTCTCTCTCTGTCCTTCTGTATCTTTCTGTCTCTCTCTGTCTCTCTCTCTGTATCTCTCTGTCTCTCTCTGTCTCTCTCTGTCTTTCTTTGTCTCTCTCTGTCTCTCTCTGTCTCTTTGTGTCTCTCTCTATCTCTCTCTGTCTCTCTCTGTCTCTATCTCTGTCTCTCTCTGTCTCTCTCTGTCTGTTTCTGTCTCTCTGTGTCTCTCTCTCTGTCTCTCTCTGTGTCTCTCTCTGTGTGTCTCTGTCTCTCATTGTTTCTCTCTCTGTCTCTCTCTGTCTCTCTCTCTCAGTATCTCCCTCTGTCTTTCTTTGTCTCTATGTCTGACTCTTTCTGTCTCTCTTGTGACTTTCTTTGTCTCTTCTATGTCTCTCTGTGTCTCTCTCTCTGTCTCCCTCAGTCTCTCTCTGTGTCTCTCTCTGTCTTTCTCTGTCTCTATCTCTGTCTCTCTGTCTCTCTCTGTCTCTCTCTGTCCTTCTGTATCTTTCTGTCTCTCTCTGTCTCTCTCTCTGTATCTCTCTGTCTCTCTCTGTCTCTCTCTGTCTTTCTTTGTCTCTCTCTGTCTCTCTCTGTCTCTTTGTGTCTCTCTCTATCTCTCTCTGTCTCTATCTCTGTCTCTCTCTGTCTCTCTCTGTCTGTCTCTGTCTCTCTGTGTCTCTCTGTCTCTCTCTGTGTCTCTCTCTGTGTGTCTCTGTCTCTCTCTGTTTCTCTCTCTGTCTCTCTCTGTCTCTCTCTCTCAGTATCTCCCTCTGTCTTTCTTTGTCTCTATGTCTGACTCTTTCTGTCTCTCTTGTGACTTTCTTTGTCTCTTCTATGTCTCTCTGTGTCTCTCTCTCTGACTTCCTCAGTCTCTCTCTGTGTCTCTCTCTGTCTTTCTCTGTCTCTATCTCTGTCTCTCTGTCTCTCTCTGTCTCTCTCTGTCCTTCTGTATCTTTCTGTCTCTCTCTGTCTCTCTCTCTGTCTCTCTCTGTCTCTATCTCTGTCTCTCTCTGTCTCTCTCTGTCTGTCTCTGTCTCTCTGTGTCTCTCTCTGTCTCTCTCTGTGTCTCTCTCTGTGTGTCTCTGTCTCTCTCTGTTTCTCTCTCTGTCTCTCTCTGTCTCTAACTCTGTCTCTCTCTGTCTCTCTGACTCTCTCTGTATCTCTCTGTCTCTCTCTGTCTCTCTCTGTGTTTTTCTTGGTCTCTCTCTGTCTCTCTCTGTCTCTCTCTGTCTCTCTGTGTTTTTCTTTGTCTCTCTCTGTCTCTCTCTCTTTCTCTCTCTGTCTCACTCTGTCTCTCTCTGTCTCTCTTTGTCTCTCTCTCTGTCTCTCTCTCTGTCTCTCTCTGTCTCTCTCTCTTTCTCACTCTGTGTATCTCTGTCTCTCTCTGTGTCTCTCTGTCTCACTCTGTCTTTCTCTGTCTCTCTCTGTCTCTCTCTCTGTCTCTCTGTCTCTCTCTGTCTCTCTCTGTCTCTATATCTGTCTCTCTCTGTCTCTCTCTGTCTCTCTCTGTCTGTCTCTGTCTCTCTGTGTGTCTCTCTCTGTGTCTCTCTCTGTCTCTCTCTGTGTCTCTCTCTGTCTCTCTGTCTCTCTCAATGTATCTCTCTGTCTCTCTATGTCTCTCTCTGTCTTTCTTTGTCTCTCTCTGTCTCTCTCTGTCTCTCTATGTGACTTTCAGTGGCCCCACACAGCCTCACATATACTTCTAAAAATTTAAAGAAGGGTGTGGCCACTCTAAAAGCTCAACAATTAACAGCATTGTCTCCTCTTCCAGAGTACCTGGGATCAACTACCAGCAACTATATGGTGGCCCATCTCCAGTTCCAGGGGATCAGACAGACAGACATACAGACAGTGATAAAAATGGCAGGCCTGCCTGGTCTTTCTTTCTTTCTTATCCTTTTTAAAAAATGTTTATTTATATATTTATTTATATATTTATTAGATATAAGTACACTGTAGCTGTCTTCAGACACTCCAGAAGAGGGTGTCAGATTCTGGAGAATCTAAATCCCTCTTATGGTCTGCATATGATGTACATAAACACAGCCTCACATATACTTCTAAAAATTTAAAGATGTGTGGGGCCATTGAGAGGGCTCAACAATTAACAGCATTGTCTCCTCTTTCAGAGAACCTGAGATAAACTACCAGCACCTTATGGTGGCCCATCTCCAGTTCCAGTGGATCAGACAGACAGACAGACAGAGAGACAGAGATAAGGATGGCAGGCCTGCCTGGTCTTTCTTTATTTCTTATACTTTTTAAAAAATGTTTATTTATTTATTTATTTATTTATTTATTTATTTATTTATTTATTTATTTATGTATTAGATATAAGTACACTGTAGCCGTCTTCAGACACTCCAGAAGAGGGTGACAGATTCTAGAGTATCTAAATCCCTCTTATGGTCTGAATATGATGTACATAAACACAGCATCACATATACTTCTAAAAATTAAAAATGGGTGGGGACACTGAAAGGGCTCAACAATTAACAGCATTGTCTCCTCTTACAGAGAACCTGGGATCAACTACCAGCAACTATATGGTGGCCCATCTCCAGTTCCAGGGGATCAGACAGACAGACAGACAGACAGACAGAGATAAGGATGGCAGGCCTGCCTGGTCTTACTTTCTTTCTTATCCTTTTTAAAAAATGTTTATTTATTTATTTATTTATTTATGTATTTATGTATTTATTAGATATAAGTACACTGTAGCTGTCTTCAGACACTCCAGAAGAGGGTGTCAGATTCTGGAGAATCTAAATCCCTCTTATGGTCTGCATATGATGTACATAAACACAGCCTCACATATACCTCTAAATATTTAAAGATGGGTGGCGCCACTGAAAGGGCTCAACAATTAACAGCATTGTCTCCTCTTCCAGAGTACCTGGGATCAACTACCAGCAACTATATGGTGGCCCATCTCCAGTTCCAGGGGATCAGACAGACAGACAGACAGACAGTGATAAGGATGGCAGGCCTGCCTGGTCTTCCTTTCTTTCTTATCCTTTTAAAAAAAATGTTTATTTATATATTTATTCATGTATTTATTAGATATAAGTACACTGTAGCTGTCTTCAGACACTCCAGAAGAGGGTGTCAGATTCTGGAGAATCTAAATCCCTCTTATGGTCTGAATATGATGTACATAAACACAGCTACACATATACTTCTAAAAATTTAAAGATGTGTCGGGCCACTGAGAGGGCTCAACAATTAACAGCATTGTCTCCTCTTTCAGAGAACCTGGGATAAACTACCAGCACCTTATGGTGGCCTATCTTCAGTTCCAGTGGATCAGACAGACAGACAGACAGAGAGACAGAGATAAGGATGGCAGGCCTGCCTGGTCTTTCTTTATTTCTTATACTTTTTAAAAAATGTTTATTTATTTATTTATTTATGTATTTATTATATATAAGTACACTGTAGCTGTCTTCAGACACTCCAGAAGAGGGTGTCAGATTCTGGAGAATATAAATCCCTCTTATGGTCTGCATATGATGTACATAAACACAGCCTCACATATACTTCTAAATATTTAAAGATGGGTAGGGCCACTGAGAGGGCTCAACAATTAACAGCATTGTCTCCTCTTCCAGAGAACCTGGGATCAACTACCAGCAACTTTATGGTAGCCCAACTCCAGTTCCAGGGGATCAGACAGACAGACAGACAGACAGAGATAAGGATGGCAGGCCAGCCTGGTCATACTTTCTTTCTTATCCTTTTTAAAAAATGTTTATTTATTTATTTATTTATTTATTTATTTATTTATTTATTTATTATATATAAGTACACTGTATCTGTCTTCAGTCACTCCAGTAGAGGGTGTCAGATTCTGGAGAATCTAAATCCTCTTATAATCTGAATATGATGTACATAAACGCAGCCTCACATAAACTTCTAAATATTTAAAGAAGTGTGGGGCCACTGAAAGGGCTCAACAATAAACCGAATTGTCTCCTCTTCCAGAGAACCTTGGATCAACTACCAGCACTATATGGTGGCCCATCTCCCGTTCCCGGGGATCAGATAGACAGACAGACAGACAGACAGAGATATGGATGGCAGGCCTACCTGGTCTTTCTTTCTTTCTTATACTTTTAAAAAAATGTTTATTTATTTATTTATTTATTTATTTATTTATTTATTTATTTATTAGATATAAGTACACTGTAGATGTCTTCAGACACTCCAGAAGAGGGTGTCAGGTTCTGGAGAATCTAAATCCCTCTTATGGTCTGCATATGATGTACATAAACACAGCCTCACATATACCTCTAAATATTTAAAGATGGGTGGCGCCACTGAAAGGGCTCAACAATTAACAGCATTATGTCCTCTTCCAGAGTACCTGGGATCAACTACCAGCAACTATATGGTGGCCCATCTCCAGTTCCAGGGGATCAGACAGACAGACATACAGACAGTGATAAGGATGGCAGGCCTGCCTGGTCTTTCTTTCTTTCTTATCCTTTTTAAAAAAATGTTTATTTATTTATTTATTTATTTATTTATTTATTTATTTATTTATTTATTATATATAAGTACACTGTAGCTGTCTTCAGTCACTCCTTGGTTTGTCTTTTCCATTTCTAAGACTAACAGGCCTTTTTCTATTTATTGAATATGCTCATGACTGTCCTTTAGATATAGTAAATATAACTGTTGCTTATAAAACTTGTTTTCTAGGAATTTTTAAAGGGCAATGGCAGAGTTTATTTATAAAAAAATATTTTGCATTTATTTATTTGTGTGAGTGATGAAGCTCAGGTCTTCAAACTCGTCAGGAGGTATGATTACCTCCCCTCTCTCTCAACCCCTCTCTCTCCTCTCTCAATGATTGTGTAAGAATGTTTTGCATGTGTATGCTGTGCCCACAGACTCCAGAACAGAGTATTAGATCCCCTGGAACTGGAGATGGGCCACCATATATAATACTGGTAATTGAGCCCAGGTTCTCTGGAAGAGGAGACAATGCTCTTAATTGTTGAGCCCTCTCTGTAGCCACATCTTTCTTTTTTTTTGAGTATATGTGAGGCTGTGTTTATATACATCATATGCAGACAATAAGAATGATTTAGATTCTTCAGAATCTGACACCCTCTTCTGGACTGTCTGAAGATAGCTACAGCATACTTAAATATAATAAATAAATAAATCTTAAAAAGAAAAGGAAAAGTAAAAAAGAAAGAACAGGCCTGCCATATGCATGTTCATAGAGGAAAATGGAAGAGACCCCAATCTAACCTCAGCAGGGTGCTTCCTTCTGGATGGTAGCTCACAGTTTCATCCCAGCAAGACAGGCAAATCACTGAGTTCAAGGACAGTAAGGTTCAGGACAGCCAAGGTTAGGAAGGAAAAGGGTCTATGTTGAGAATACAAACCGACAAAACAACAACTAGGAAAAAGAAGTGACAGTGTAACTTGGGGTAGGGTACCAACAAGAGAAAGCTTTCTGTTACCACTTACAAACACCAGTAGCCTTGCACCCTTCTGCCCAGGTCCCTGCCTTCCTTTCTAGGAATTCTAAGGATGCCAGGGGGTGGGGGAATCCAGATTAACTTTTTAAAAACAAAGACTTGGTCTTTGATGTCTATAGGAAGCCCTTCTCAGTGCCTTTAACTACCACTGAACTTTCAGGGCTGTGACTCAACTGTAACAAGGAACAGGGTTAAGAACCTGCAGCCTTTGAAAACAACTATTTTTTTAAAGTGGGGGACACAAATCAGCAGTAGAACCCCTCAGGTTCAGCCATAATACTTGTTAGGGAAAGAGCCTCAATGTCCGGAGCTGAGGTCTCATGGGTGAAGTGCTTCAAGCTCTGAGTATCATTGAAAGAAAGAAAAGATATCATGTGGTTGCTTAATTTATTTATTTTATTATTTCTATTTTTTGTTTTCTTTTGTTTTGTTTTAGAAAAGGCCTCAGTCTGTAGCTATGGCTGACCTAGGACAGACTACATGTGTTAATTAGGGTTTCACAGCTGAGAAACAGACCATACCTATGTAAGACTTAGAAAACCCAACAGTCAGTGGTGGCTCGAGCTCTTAATGAGAGCACTCTGGAGGCAGAGGCAGTCAGTTTCTGAGTTTGAGGCCAGCCTGGTTAAAGACAGGGATAGGCAGGGCTAGGCAAGGCAGGGCTGGGCTAGGCTAGGCTAGGCAAGGGGCTGGGCTAGTCAAGGCAAGGGACTAGGCTAGGCTACTCAAGGGGCTAGGCAAGACAGACAACCAGAGAGAAAGACAGACAAGGATGGCAGGCCTGCCTGGTTTTTCTTTCTTTCTTATCCCTTTTAAAAAATGTTTGTTTGTTTATTTATTTATTTATTTATTTATTTATTTATTTATGTATTTATTAGATATACGTACAATGTAGCTGTCTTCAGACACTCCAGAAGAGGGTGTAAGATTCTGGAGAATCTATATCCCTCTTATGGTCTTCATATGATGTACATACACACAGCCTCACATTTACATCTAAAAATTTAAAGTTGTGTGGGTCCAATGAAAGGTATCAACAATTAAAAGCATTGTCTCCTCTTATAGAGAACCTGGGATCAACTACCAGCAACTATATGGTGGCCCATCTCCAGTTCCAGGGGATCAGACAGACAGACAGACATACAGACAGATAGAGTTAAGGATAACAGGCCTACCTTGTCTTTCCTTCTTTCTTATCCTTTTAAAAAAATGTTTATTAATTTAAGTATGTATTTATTAGATATAAGTACACTGTAGCTGTCTTCAAACACTCCGGAAGAGGGTGTCAGATTCTGGAGAATCTATATCCCTCTTATGGTCTGCATATGATGTACATGAACACAGCCTCACATATACTTCTAAAAATTTAAAGATGGGTGGGGCCACTGAAAGGGCTCAACAATTAACAGCACTGACTCCTCTTCCAGAGAACCTGGGATCAACTACCAGCAATTATATGGTGGCCCATCTCCAGTTCCAGGGGATCAGACAGACAGACAGACAGACAAGGATGGCAGGCCTGCCTGGTCTCTCTTTCTTTATTATCCTTTTTTAAAAATGTTTATTTGTTTATTTATGAATTTATTAGATATAAGTACACTGTAGCTGTCTTCAGACACTCCAGAAGAGGGTGTCAGATTCTGGAGAATATAAATCCCTCTTATGGTCTGCATATTCGGTACATAAACACAGCCTCGCATATACTTCTAAAAATTTAAAGATGGGTGGGGCCACTGAAAGGGCTCAACAATTAACAGCATTGTCTCCTCTTCCAGAGAACCTTGGATCAACTACCAGCAACTATATGGTGGCCCATCTCCAGTTCCAGGGTATCAGACAGACAGATAGACAGACAGAGATTAGGATGGAGGCCTGCCTGGTCTTTCTTTCTTTCTTATACTTTTAAAAAATGTTTATTTATTTATTTATTTATTTATTTATTTATTTATTTATGTATTTATTATATATAAGTACACTGTAGCTGTCTTCAGACACTCCTGGAGATGGTGTCAGATTCTGGAGAATCTAAATCCCTCTTTTGGTCTGCATATGATGCACATAAACACAGCCTCACATATACTTCTAAAAATTTAAAGATGTGTGGGGCCACTGAAAGGGCTCAACAATTAACAGCATTGTCTCTTCTACCAGAGAACCTGGGAACAACTACAAGCAAATATATGGTGGCCCATCTCCAGTTCCAGGGGATCAGGCAGACAAAGAGAAAGACAGACAAGGGTGGCAGGCCTCCCTGGTTTTTCTTTCTTTCTTATCCTTTTTAAAAAATGTTTATTTATTTATTTATGTACTTATTAGATATAAGTACACCGTAGCTGTCTTCAGACACTCCAGAAGAGGGTGTCAGATTCTGGAGAATATAAATCCCTCTTATGGTCTGCATATGTTGGACATAAACACAGATTCACATACACTTCTAAAAATTTAAGATGGGTGGGCCCACTGAAAGGGCTCAACAATTAACAGCATTGTCTCTTCTTCCAGAGAACCTGGGATCAACTACCAGCAACTATATGGTGGCCCATCTCCAGTTCCAGGGGATCAGACAGACAGACAGACAGAGATAAAAAGGGCAGGCCTGCCTGGTTTTTCTTTCTTTCTTATCCTTTTAAAATAATATTTATTTATTTATTTATTTATTTATTTATTTATTTATTTATGTATTTATTAGATATAAGTACACTGTAGTTGTTTAGACACTCCAGAAGAGGGTGTCAGATTCTGGAGAATCTAAATCCCTCTTATGGTCTGCATATGATGTACATAAACACAGCCTAACATATACTTCTAAAAATTTAAAGATAGGTGGAGCCACTGAAAGGGCTCAACAATTAACAGCATTGTCTCTTCTTCCAGAGAACCTGGGATCAACTAACAGCAACTATATGGTGGCCCATCTCCAGTTCCAAGGGATCAGACAGACAGACAGACAGACTGACAGAGGTAAGGATGGAGGCCTGCCTGGTCTTTCTTTATTTCTTATACTTTTAAAAAAATGTTTATTTATTTATTTATTTATTTATTTATTTATTTATTTATTTATTTATGTATTTATTAGATATAAGTACACTGTAGCTGTCTTCAGACACTGTAGAAGAGGGTGTCATCTTCTGGAGAATCTAAATCCCTCTTATGGTCTGCATATGATGTACATAAACACAGCCTCACATATACTTCTAAAAATTTAAAGATGGTTGGGGCCACTGAAAAAGCTCAACAATTAACAGCATTGTCTCCTCTTCCAGAGGACCTGGGATCAACTACCAGCAACTATATTGTGGCCCATCTCCAGTTCCAGGGAATCAGACAGACATACATACAGACAGACAGACCAGGATTGCAGGCCTGCCTGGTTTTTCTTTCTTCTTAAACATTTTAAAAATGTTTATTTATTTATATATATATTTATTAGATATAAGTACATTGTACCTGTCTTCAGACACTTCAGAAGAGGGTGTCATATTCTGGAGAATCTAAATCCCTCTTATGGACTGCATATTATGTACATAAACACAGCCTCACATATACTTCTAAAAATTTAAAGAAGGGTGGGGCCACTCTAAAAGCTCAACAATTAACAGCATTGTCTCCTCTTCCAGAGTGCCTGGGATCAACTACCAGCAACTATATGGTGGCCCATCTCCAGTTCTAGACGATCAGACAGACAGACATACAGACAGTTATAAGGATGGCCGGCCTGCCTGGTCTTTCTTTCTTTCTTATCCTTTTTAAAAAATGTTTATTTATATATTTATTTATGTATTTATTAGATATAAGTACACTGTAGCTGTCTTCAGACACTCCAGAAGAGGGTGTCAGATTCTGGAGAATCTAAATCCCTCTTATGGTATGCATATGATGTACATAAACACAGCCTCACATATACTTCTAAAAATTTAAAGATGTGTGGGGCCACTGAGAGGGCTCAACAATTAACAGCATTGTCTCCTCTTTCAGAGAACCTGGGATAAACTACCAGTACCTTATGGTGGCCCATCTCCAGTTCCAGTGGATCAGACAGACAGACAGAGAGACAGAGAGACAGAGATAAGGATGGCAGGTCTGCCTGGTCTTTCTTTATTTCTTATACTTTTTAAAAAATGTTTATTTATTTATTTATTTATTTATTTATGTATTTATTAGATATAAGTACACTGTAGCCGTCTTCAGACACTCCTGAAGAGGGTGTCAGATTCTGGAGAATCTAAATCCTTCTTATGGTCTGAATATGATGTACATAAACACAGCCTCACATATACTTCTAAAAATTATAAATAGGTGGGGCCACTGAAAGGACTCAACAATTAACAGCATTGTCTCCTCTTCCAGAGAACCTGGGATCAACTACCAGCACCTAAAAGGTGGCCCCTCTCCAGTTTCAGGGGATCCGACAGACAGACAGACAGACAGTGATAAGGATGGCAGGCCTGCCTGGTCTTTCTTTCTTTCTTATACTTTTTAAAAAAAAAAAATGTTTATTTATTTATTTATTTATTTATTTATTTATTTATTTATTTATTTATTTATTATTAGATATAAGTACACTGTAGCTGTTCAGACACTCCAGAAGAGGGTGTCAGATTCTGGAGAATCTAAATCCCTCTTATGGTCTGCATATGATGTACATAAACACAGCCTCACATATGCTTCTAAAAATTTAAAGAAGTGTGGGGCCACTCTAAAAGCTCAACAATTAACAGCATTGTCTCCTCTTCCAGAGTACCTGGGATCAACTACCAGCAACTATATGGTGCCCCATCTCCAGTTCCAGGGGATCAGACAGACAGACATACAGACAGTGATAAGGATGGCAGGCCTGCCTGGTCTTTCTTTCTTTCTTATCCTTTTTAAAAAAATGTTTATTTATATATTTATTTATGTATTTATTAGATATATGTACACTGTAGCTGCTTTCAGACAATCCAGAAGAGGGTGTCAGATTCTGGAGAATCTAAACCCCTCTTATGGTCTGCATATGATGTACATAAACACAGCCTCGCATATACTTCTAAAAATTTAAGGATGGGTGGGGCCACTGAGAGGGCTCAACAATTAACAGCATTGTCTCCTCTTTCAGAGAACCTGGGATAAACTACCAGCACCTTATGGTGGCCCATCTCCAGTTCCAGGGGATCAGACAGACAGACAGACAGACAGAAAGACAGAGATAAGGATGGCAGGCCTGCCTGGTCTTTCTTTATTTCTTATACTTTTTAAAATATGTTTATTTATTTATTTATTTATTTATTTATTTATTTATTTATGTATTTATTAGATATAAGTACACTGTAGCCATCTTCAGACACTCCATAAGCGGGTGTCAGATTCTAGAGAATCTAAATCCCTCTTATGGTCTGAATATGATGTACATAAACACAGCCTCACATATACTTCTAAAAATTATAAATAGGTGGGGCCACTGAAAGGACTCAACAATTAACAGCATTGTCTCCTCTTCCAGAGTACCTGGGATCAACTACCAGCACCTAAAAGGTGGCCCATCTCCAGTTCCAGGGGATCAGACAGACAGACAGACAGACAGTGATAAGGATGGCAGGCCTGCCTGGTCTTTCTTTCTTTCTTATCCTTTTTTTAAAAAAATGTTTATTTATTTATTTATTTATTTATTTATTTATTTATTTATTTATTATTAGATATAAGTACACTGTAGCTGTTCAGACACTCCAGAAGAGGGTGTCAGATTCTGGAGAATCTAAATCTCTCTTATGGTCTGCATATGATGTACATAAACATAGCCTCACATATACTTCTAAAAATTTAAAGGAGGGTGGGGCCACTGAAAGGGCTCAACAATTAATAGCATTGTCTCCTCTTCCAGAGAACATGGGATCAACTAACAGCAACTATATGATGGCCCATCTCCAGTTCCAAGGGATCAGACAGTCTGACAGACAGACAGACTGACAGAGATTAGGATGGCAGGCCTGCCTGGTCTTTCTTTCTTTCTTTCTTATCCTTTTTAAAAAAATGTTTATTTATATATTTATTTATGTATTTATTAGATATATGTACACTGTAGCTGTCTTCAGACAATCCAGAAGAGGGTGTCAGATTCTGGAGAATCTAAATCCCTCTTATGGTCTGCATATGATGTACATAAACACAGCCTCGCATATACTTCTAAAAATTTAAAGATGGGTGGGGCCACTGAGAGGGCTCAACAATTAACAGCATTGTCTCCTCTTTCAGAGAACCTGGGATAAACTACCAGCACCTTATGGTGGCCCATCTCCAGTTCCAGAGGATCAGACAGACAGACAGACAGAGAGACAGAGATATGGATGGCAGGCCTGCCTGGTCTTTCTTTATTTCTTATACTTTTTAAAAAATGTTTATTTATTTATTTATTTATTTATTTATTTATTTATTTATTTATTAGATATAAGTACACTGTAGTTGTCTTCAGACACTCCTGAAGAGGGTGTCAGATTCTGGAGAATCTAAATCCCTCTTATGGTCTGCATATGATGCAAGAACTTTATTGAGGATTTTTGCATCAATATTCATAAGGGATATTGGTCTGAAGTTTTCTATCTTTGTTGGGTCTTTTTGTGGTTTAGGTATCAGAGTAATTGTGGCTTCATAGAATGAGTTGGGTAGAGTACCTTCTGTTTCTATTTTGTGGAATAGTTTGTGAAGAACTGGGATTAGATCTTCTTTGAAGGTCTGATAGAACTCTGCACTAAACCCATCTGGTCCTGGGCTTTTTTTAGTTGGGAGACTATTAATGACTGCTTCTATTTCTTTGGGGGATATAGGGCTGTTTAGATCATTAACCTGATCTTGATTCAACTTTGGTACCTGGTATCTGTCTAGGAACTTCTCCATTTCATCCAGATTCTCCAGTTTTGTTGAGTATAGCCTTTGGTAGAAGGATCTGATGGTGTTTTGGATGTCTTCAGGATCTGTTGTTATGTCTCCTTTTTCATTTCTGATTTTGTTAATTAGGATGCTTTCCCTGTGCCCTCTAGTGAGTCTGGCTAAGGGTTTATCTATCTTGTTGATTTTCTCAAAGAACCAGCTCCTTGATTGGTTGATTCTTTGAATAGTTTTTCTTGTTTCCACTTGGTTGATTTCACCCCTGAGTTTGATTATTTCCTGCCGTCTACTCCTCTTGGGTGAATTTGCTTCCTTTTGTTCTAGTGCTTTTAGGTGTGTTGTCAAGCTGCTAATGTGTGCTCTCTCTAGTTTCCTTTTGGAGGCACTCAGAGCTATGAGTTTTCCTCTTAAAAATGCTTTCATTGCGTCCCATAAGTTTGGGTATGTTGTGGCTTCATTTTCATTGAACTCTAAAAAGTCCTTAATTTCTTTCTTTATTCCTTCCTTGACCAAGGTATCATTGAGAAGAGTGTTGTTCAGTTTCCACGTGAAGGTTGGCTTTCTATTATTTATTTTGTTATTGAAGATCAGCCTTAGTCCATGGTGATCTGATAGGATGCATGGGACAATTTCAATATTTTTATATCTGTTGAGGCCTGTTTTGTGACCAATTATGAGGTCAATTTTGGAGAAGGTACCATGAGGTGCTGAGAAGAAGGTATATCCTTTTGTTTTAGGATAGAATGTTCTGTAGAAATCTGCCAGATCCATTTGATTCATAATTTCTCTTAGTTTCACTGTGTCCCTGTTTAGTTTCTGTTTCCATGATCTGTCCATTTGTGAAAGTGGTGTGTTGAAGTCTCCCACTATTTTTGTATGAGGTGCAATGTGTGCTTGAGCTTTACTAAAGTTTCTTTAATGAATGTGGCTGCCTTTGTATTTGGAGCATAGATATTCAGGATTGATAGTTCCTCTTGGAGGATTTTACCTTTGATGAGTATGAAGTGTCCCTCCCTGTCTTTTTTAATGACTTTGGGTTGGAAGTCAATCTTATCAGATATTAGAATGGCTACTCCAGCTTGTTTCTTCATGCCATTTGCTTGGAAAATTGTTTTCCAGCCTTTCATTCTGAGGTAGTGTCTATCCTTTTCTCTGAGATGAGTTTCCTGTAAGCAGCAAAATATTGGGTCTTGTTTGTGTAGCCAGTTTGTTAGTCTATGTCTTTTTATCGGGGAGTTGAGTCCATTGATATTAAGAGATATTAAGGAAAAGTAATTGTTGTTTCCTGTTATTTTTGTTGTTAAAGTTGGCATTTTGTTCTTGTGGCTGTCTACTTTTAGGTTTGTTGAGGGATTAACTTCTTGTTGTTTCTAGGGCGTGGTTCCTGTCCCTGTATTGGTTTTTTTCTGTTATTATCCTTTGAAGGGCTGGATTCGTGGAGAGATAATGTGTGAATTTGGTTTTGTCGTGGAATACTTTGGTTTCTCCATCTATGTTAATTGAGAGTTTGGCTGGGTATAATAGCCTGGGCTGGAATTTGTGTTCTTTTAGTGTCTGTATAACATCTGTTCAGGATCTTCTGGCTTTCATAGTCTCTGGTGAAAAGTCTGGTGTAATTCTGATAGGCTTGCCTTTATATGTTACTTGGCCTTTTTCTCTTACTGCTTTTAGTATTCTATCTTTATTTAGAGCATTTGTTGCTCTGATTATTATGTGTCGGGAGGTATTTCTTTTCTGGTCCAGTCTATTTGGAGTTCTGTAGGCTTCTTGTATGTTCATGGGCATCTCTTTCTTTAGATTTGGGAAGTTTTCTTCTATAATTTTGTTGAAGATGTTTGCTGGTCCTTTGAGTTGAAAATCTTCATTCTCATCCACTCCTATTATCCGTAGGTTTGGTCTTCTCATTATGTCCTGTATTTCTTGGATGTTTTGAGTTAGGATCTTTTTGCATTTTACATTTTCCTTGATTGTTGTGCCGATGTTCTCTATGGAATCTTCTGCACCTGAGATTCTCTCTTCCATCTCTTGTATTCTGTTGCTGATGCTCGTATCTATGGTTCCAGATTTCTTTCCTAGGGTTTATATCTCCAGTGTTGCCTCATTTTGGGTTTTCTTTATTGTGTCTACTTCCCTTTTTAGGTCTAGTATGGTTTTGTTCATTTCCATCATCTGTTTGGATGTGTTTTTCTGTTTTTCTGTAAGGACTTCTACCTGTTTGATTATGTTATCATGTTTTTCTTTAAGGATTTGTAACTCTTTAGCAGTGTTCTCCTGCAATTCTTTAAGGGATTTTTGTGCTTCCTCTTTATTGTCTTCTGCCTTTTTAGCAGTGTTCTCCTGCATTTCTTTAAGTGTGTTATTAAAGTCCTTCTTGAAGTCCTCTATCATCATCAGGAGATATGCTTTTAAATCCGTGTCTAGCTTTTCCGGTGTGTTGGGGTGCCCTGGACTGGGCGAAGTGGGGGTGCTGGGTTCTGATGATGGTGAGTGGTCTTGGTTTCTGTTAGTAAGATTATTACGTTTACCTTTCGCCATTTGGTAATCTCTGGGGTTAGTTGTTATCGTTGTCACTATTTAAAGATTGGAGCAGAAGCTGTGTTCCACTCACCAGCAGTCTCTAAATCCTGCGGCGGGGGTCGTGGGTAGCTGACGGTACCCCGGTGCTGGTCCAGCCGGAAGAGGCCTGTGGTCCTACTCAGGCCGTTTTTCTGCTTCCCTAACTAATGCAGTCTCTGGTCCCGCGTGCAATTGGATTGGAGCAGAAGCTGTGTTCCACTGTCCAGAAGTCTTAAGATCCAGGAGTCCCAAAATCCTGCGGCGGGGGTCGTGGGTAGCTGGCGGGTGTCAGGCAACCCTGCGCTCCCTATACCCCTGCGCTGATCCGGCTGGATGAGGCCTGTGGTCCTACTCAGGCCGGTTTCTGCTTCCCTAACTAATCTCTAAATCCCTCTTATGGTCTGCATATTCGGTACATAAACACAGCCTTGCATATACATCTAAAAATTTAAAGATGGGTGGGGCCACTGAGAGGGCTCAATAATTAACAGCATTGTCTCCTCTTTCAGAGAACCTGGGATAAACTACCAGCACCTTATGGTGGCCCATCTCCAGTTCCAGGGGATCAGACAGACAGACAGACAGAGAGACAGAGAAAAGGAATGCAGGCCTGCCTGATCTTTCTTTATTTCTTATACTTTTTAAAAAATGTTTATTTATTTATTTATTTATTTATTTATTTATTTATTTATGTATTTATTAGATATAAGTACACTGTAGCCGTCTTCAGACACTCCAGAAGAGGGTGTCAGATTCTAGAGAATCTAAATCCCTCTTATGGTCTGAATATGATGTACATAAACACAGCCTTGCATATACTTCTAAAAATTTAAAGATGGGTGGGGCCACTGAGAGGGCTCAACAATTAACAGCATTGTCTCCTCTTTCAGAGAACCTGGGATATACTACCAGCACCTTATGGTGGCCCATCTCCAGTTCCAGGGGATCAGACAGACAGACAGAGATAAGGATGGTAGGCCTGCCTGGCCTTTCTTTTTTTCTTATCAGGTTTAAATAATGTTTATTTATTTATTTATTTATTTATTTATTTATTTATTTATTTATGTATTTATTAGATATAAGTACACTGTAGCTGTCTTCAGACACTCCAGAAGAGGGTGTCAGATTCTGGAGAATCTAAATCCCTCTTATGGTCTGCATATGATGTACATAAACACAGACTCACATATACTTCTAAAAATTTAAAGATGGGTAGGGCCACTGATAGGGCTCAACAATTTAGAGCATTGTCTCCTCTTCCAGAGAACCTTGGATCAACTACCAGCAACTATATGGTGGCCCATCTCCAGTTCCCGCGGATCAGATAGACAGACAGACAGACAGGCAGAGATATGGATGGCAGGCCTGCCTGGTCTTTCTTACTTTCTTATCCTTTTTAAAAAATGTTTATTTATTTATTTATTTATTTATTTATCTATTTATTTATTAGATATAAGTACACTGTAGCTGTCTTCAGACACTCCAGAAGAGGGTGTCAGATTCTGGAGAATATAAATCCCTCTTATGGTCTGCATATGATGTACATAAACACAGCCTCACATATACTTCTAAATATTTAAAGATCGGTAGGGCCACTGATAGGGCTCAACAATTAACAGCATTGTCTCCTCTTCCAGAGAACCTGGGATCAACTACCAGCAACTTTATGGTAGCCCAACACCAGTTCCAGGGGATCAGACAGACAGAAGACAGACAGAGATAAGGATGGTAGGCCTGACTGGTCTTACTTTCTTTTTTATCCTTTTTAAAAAATGTTTATTTATTTATTTATTTATTTATTTATTTATTTATTTATTTATTATAAGTACACTGTAGCTCTCTTCAGTCACTCCAGTAGAGGGTGTCAGATTCTGGAGAATCTAAATCCTCTTATAATCTGAATATGATGTACATAAACACAGCCTCACATAAACTTCTAAATATTTAAAGAAGTGTGGGGCCACTGAAAGGGCTCAACAATTAACCGAATTGTCTCCTCTTCCAGAGAACCTTGGATCAACTACTAGCACTATATGGAGGACCATCTCCAGTTCCCGGGGATCTGATAGACAGACAGACAGACAGACAGAGATATGGATGGCAGGCCTGCCTGGTCTTTCTTTCTTTCTTATACTTTTTAAAAAATGTTTATTTATTTATTTATTTATTTATTTATTTATTTATTTATTTATTAGATATAAGTACACTGTAGCTGTCTTCAGACACTCCAGAAGAGGGTGTCAGATTCTGGAGAATCTAAATCCCTCTTATGGTCCGCATATGATGTACATAAACACAGCCTCACATATACCTCTAAATATTTAAAGATGGGTGGCGCCACTGAAAGGGCTCAACAATTAACAGCATTGTCTCCTCTTCCAGAGTACCTGGGATCAACTACCAGCAACTATATGGTGGCCCATCTCCAGTTCCAGGGGATCAGACAGACAGACATACAGACAGTGATAAGGATGGCAGGCCTGCCTGGTCTTTCTTTCTTTCTTATCCTTTTTAAAAAAATGTTTATTTATATATTTATTTATGTATTTATTAGATATAAGTACACTCTAGCTGTCTTCAGACACTCCAGAAGAGGGTGTCAGATTCTGGAGAATCTAAATCCCTCTTATGGTCTGCATATGATGTACATAAACACAGCCTCGCATATACTTCTAAAAATTTAAAGATGTGTGCGGCCACTGAGAGGGCTCAACAATTAACAGCATTGTCTCCTCTTTCAGAGAACCTGGGATAAACTACCAGCACAATATGGTGGCCCATCTCCAGTTCCAGGGGATCAGACAGACAGACAGACAGACAGTGATAAGGATGGCAGGCCTGCCTGGTCTTTCTTTCTTTCTTATCCTTTTTTAAAAAAATTGTTTGTTTATTTATTTATTTATTTATTTATTTATTTATTTATTTATTTATTTATTTATTTATTATTAGATATAAGTACACTGTAGCTGTCTTCAGACACTCCAGAAGAGGGTGTCAGATTCTGGAGAATCTAAATCCCTCTTATGGTCTGCATATGAGGTACATAAACACAGCCTCACATATACTTCTAAAAATTTAAAGAATGGTGGGGCCACTCTAAAAGCTCAACAATTAACAGCATTGTCTCCTCTTCCAGAGTACCTGGGTTCAACTACCAGCAACTATATGGTGGCCCATCTCCAGTTCCAGGGGATAAGACAGACAGACATACAGACAGTGATAAGGATGGCAGGCCTGCCTGGTCTTTCTTTCTTTATTATCCTTTTTTAAAAAATGTTAATTTATATATTTATTTATGTATTTATTAGATATATGTACACTGTAGCTGTCTTCAGACACTCCAGAAGAGGGTGTCAGATTCTGGAGAATCTAAATCCCTCTTATGGTCTGCATATTCGGTACATAAACACAGCCTTGCATATACTTCTAAAAATTTAAAGATGGGTGGGGCCACTGAGAGGGCTCAACAATTAACAGCATTGTCTCCTCTTTCAGAGAACCTGGGATAAACTACCAGCACCTTATGGTGGCCCATCTCCAGTTCCAGTGGATCAGACAGACAGACAGACAGAGAGACAGAGATATGTATGGCAGGCCTGCCTGGTCTTTCTGTATTTCTTATACTTTTAAAAAATGTTTATTTATTTATTTATTTATTTATTTATTTATTTATTTATTTATTTATGTATTTATTAGATATAAGTACACTGTAGCCGTCTTCAGACACTCCAGAAAAGGGTGTCAGATTCTAGAGAATCTAAATCCCTCTTATGGTCTGAATATGATGTACATAAACACAGCCTCACATAAACTTCTAAAAATTATAAGTAGTTGGGGCCACTGAAAGGACTCAACAATTAACAGCATTGTCTCCTCTTCCAGAGAACCTGGGATCAACTACCAGCACCTAAAAGGTGGCCCATCTGCAATTCTAGGGGATCAGACAGACAGACAGACAGACAGTGATAAGGATGGCAGGCCTGCCTGGTCTTTCTTTCTTTCTTATACTTTTTTAAAAAAAAAATGTTTATTTATTTATTTATTTATTTATTCATTTATTTATTTATTTATTATTAGATATAAGTACACTGTAGCTGTTCAGACACTCCAGAAGAGGGTGTCAGATTCTGGAGAATCTAAATCCCTCTTATGGTCTGCATATGATGTACATAAACACAGCCTCACATATACTTCTAAAAATTTAAAGAAGGGTGGGGCCACTCTAAAAGCTCAACAATTAACAGCTTTGTCTCCTCTTCCAGAGTACCTGGGATCAACTACCAGCAACTATATGGTGGCCCATCTCCAGTTCCAGGGGATCAGACAGACAGACATACAGACAGTTATAAGGATGGCAGGCCTGCCTGGTCTTTCTTTCTTTCTTATCCTTTTTAAAAAAATGTTTATTTATATATTTATTTATGTATTTATTAGATATAAGTACACTGTAGCTGTCTTCAGACACTCCAGAAGAGGGTGTCAGATTCTGGAGAATCTAAATCCCTTTTATGGTCTGCATATGATGTACATAAACACAGCCTCACGTATACTTCTAAAAATTTAAAGATGTGTGGGGCCACTGAGAGGGCTCAACAATTAACAGCATTGTCTCCTCTTTCAGAGAACCTGGTATAAACTACCAGCACCTTATGGTGGCCCATCTCCAGTTCCTGTGGATCAGACAGACAGACAGACAGAGAGACAGATATATGGATGGCAGGCCTGACTGGTCTTTCTTTATTTCTTATACTTTTTAAAAAATGTTTATTTATTTATTTATTTATTTATTTATTTATGTATTTATTAGATATAAATACACTGTAGCCGTCTTCAGACACTCCAGAAGATGGTGTCAGATTCTGGAGAATCTAAATCCCTCTTATGGTCTGAATATGATGTACATAAACACAGCCTCACATATACTTGTAAAAATTAAAAATGGGTGGGGCCACTGAAAGGGCTAAACAATTAACAGCATTGTCTCCTCTTCCAGAGAACCTGGGATCAACTACAAGCATCTACAAGGTGGCCCATCTCCAGTTCCAGGGGATCAGACAGACAGACAGACAGACAGAGATAAGGATGGCAGGCCTGCCTGGTCTTTCTTTCTTTATTATCCTTTTTAAAAAATGTTTATTTATTTATGTATTTATTAGATATAAGTACACTGTAGCTGTCTTCAGACACTCCAGAAGAGGGTGTCAGATTCTGGAGAATCTAAATCCCTCTTACGGTCTGCATATGATGTACATAAACACAGCCTCATATATACTACTAAAAATTTAACGATGGGTGGGGCCACTGAAAGCACTCAACAATTAACAGCATTGTCTCCTCTTCCAGAGAACCTGGGATCAACTACCAGCACCTATATGGTGGCCCATCTCCAGTTCCAGGGGATCAGAACGACTGATAGACAGACAGACAGAGATAAGGATGGTAGGCCTGCCTGGTCTTTCTTTTTTTCTTATTCGGTTTAAATAATGTTTATTTATTTATTTATTTATTTATTTATTTATTTATTTATTAGATATAAGTACACTGTAGCTGTCTTCAGACACTCCAGAAGAGGGTGTCAGATTCTGGAGAATCTAAATCCCTCTTATGGTCTGCATATGATGTACATAAACACAGACTCACATATAATTCTAAAAATTTAAAGATGGGTAGGGCCACTGATAGGGCTCAACAATTAAGAGCATTGTCTCCTCTTCCAGAGAACCTTGGATCAACTACCAGCAACTATATGGTGGCCCATCTCCAGTTCCCGGGGATCAGATAGACAGACAGACAGACAGGCAGAGATATGGATGGCAGGCCTGCCTGGTCTTTCTTTCTTTCTTATCCTTTTTAAAAAATGTTTATTTATTTATTTATTTATCTATTTATTTATTAGATATAAGTACACTGTAGCTGTCTTCAGACACTCCAGAAGAGGGTGTCAGATTCTGGAGAATCTAAATCCCTCTTATGGTCTGCATATGATGTACATAAACACAGCCTCACATATACTTCTAAATATTTAAAGATCGGTAGGGCCACTTATAGGGCTCAACAATTAACAGCATTGTCTCCTCTTCCAGAGAACCTGGGATCAACTACCAGCAACTTTATGGTAGCCCAACTCCAGTTCCAGGGGATCAGACAGACAGACAGACAGACAGAGATAAGGATGGCAGGCCTGCCTGGTCTTAAATTCTTTTTTATCCTTTTTAAAAAATGTTTATTTATTTATTTATTTATTTATTTATTTATTATATATAAGTACACCGTAGCTGTCTTCAGTCTCTCCAGTAGAGGGTGTCAGATTCTGGAGAATCTAAATCCTCTTATAATCTGAATATGATGTACATAAACACAGCCTCACATAAACTTCTAAATATTTAAAGAAGTGTGGGGCCACTAAAAGGGCTCAACAATTAACCGAATTGTCTCCTCTTCCAGAGAACCTTGGATCAACTACCAGCACTATATGGTGGCCCATCTCCAGTTCCCGGGGATCAGATAGACAGACAGACAGACAGACAGAGATATGGATGGCAGGCCTGCCTGGTCTTTCTTTCTTTCTTATACTTTTTAAAAAATGTTTATTTATTTATTTATTTATTTATTTATTTATCTATTTATTTATTAGATATAAGTACACTGTAGCTGTCTTCAGACACTACAGAAGAGGGTGTCAGATTCTGGAGAATCTAAATCCCTCTTATGGTCTGCATATGATGTACATAAACACAGCCTCACATATACCTCTAAATATTTAAAGATGGGTGGCGCCACTGAAAGGGCTCAACAATTAACAGCATTGTCTCCTCTTTCAGAGAACCTGGGATCAACTACCAGCAACTTTATGGTAGCCCATCTCCAGTTCCAGGGGATCAGACAGACAGACAGACAGACAGACAGAGATAAGGATGGCAGGCCTGCCTGGTCTTACTTTCTATCTTATCCTTTTTAAAAAATGTTTATTTATATATTTATTCATGTATTTATTAGATATAAGTACACTGTAGCTGTCTTCAGTCACTCCAGTAGAGGGTGTCAGATTCTGGAGAATCTAAATCCTCTTATAATCTGAATATGATGTACATAAACACAGCCTCATTTATACTTCTAAATATTTAAAGAAGTGTGGGGCCACTGAAAGGGCTCAACAATTAACAGCATTGTCTCCTCTTCCAGAGTACCTGGGATCAACTACCAGCAACTATATGGTGGCCCATCTCCAGTTCCAGGGGATCAGACAGACAGACAGACAGACAGTGATAAGGATGGCAGGCCTGCCTGGTCTTTCTTTCTTTCTTATCCTTTTTAAAAAAATGTTTATTTATATATTTATTTATGTATTTATTAGATATAAGTACACTGTAGCTGTCTTCAGACACTCCAGAAGAGGGTGTCAGATTCTGGAGAATCTAAATCCCTCTTATGGTCTGCATATGATGTACATAAACACAGCCTCACATATACTTCTAAAAATTTAAAGATGTGTCGGGCCACTGAGAGGGCTCAACAATTAACAGCATTGTCTCCTCTTTCAGAGAACCTGGGATAAACTACCAGCACCTTATGGTGGCCCATCTCCAGTTCCAGTGGATCAGACAGACAGACAGACAGAGAGACAGAGATAAGGATGGCAGGCCTGCCTGGTCTTTCTTTATTTCTTATACTTTTTAAAAAATGTTTATTTATTTATTTATTTATGTATTTATTAGATATAAGTACACTGTAGCTGTCTTCAGACACTCCAGAAGAGGGTGTCAGATTCTGGAGAATCTAAATCCCTCTTATGGTCTGCATATGATGTACATAAACACAGCCTCACATATACTTCTAAATATTTAAAGATGGGTAGGGCCACTGATAGGGCTCAACAATTAACAGCATTGTCTCCTCTTCCAGAGAACCTGGGATCAACTACCAGCAACTTTATGGTAGCCCAACTCCAGTTCCAGGGGATCAGACAGACAGACAGACAGACATAGATAAGGATGGCAGGCCAGCCTGGTCTTACTTTCTTTCTTATCCTTTTTAAAAAATGTTTATTTATTTATTTATTTATTTATTTATTTATTTATTTATTTATTATATATAAGTACACTGTATCTGTCTTCAGTCACTTCAGTAGAGGGTGTCAGATTCTGGAGAATCTAAATCCACTTATAATCTGAATATGATGTACATAAACACAGCCTCACATAAACTTCTAAATATTTAAAGAAGTGTGGGGCCACTGAAAGGGCTCAACAATTAACCGAATTGTCTCCTCTTCCAGAGAACCTTGGATCAACTACCATCACTATATGGTGGCCCATCTCCAGTTCCCGGGGATCAGATAGACAGACAGACAGACAGACAGAGATATGGATGGCAGGCCTGCCTGGTCTTTCTTTCTTTCTTATACTTTTTAAAAAATGTTTATTTATTTATTTATTTATTTATTTATCTATTTATTTATTAGATATAAGTACACTGTAGCTGTCTTCAGACACTCCAGAAGAGGGTGTCAGGTTCTGGAGAATCTAAATCCCTCTTATGGTCTGCATATGATGTACATAAACACAGCCTCACATATACCTCTAAATATTTAAAGATGGCTGGCGACACTGAAAGGGCTCAACAATTAACAGCATTATGTCCTCTTCCAGAGTACCTGGGATCAACTACCAGCAACTATATGGTGGCCCATCTCCAGTTCCAGGGGATCAGACAGACAGACATATAGACAGTGATGAGGATGGCAGGCCTGTCTGGTCTTTCTTTCTTTCTTATCCTTTTTAAAAAATGTTTATTTATTTATTTATTTATTTATTATATATAAGTACACTGTATCTGTCTTCAGTCACTCCAGTAGAGGGTGTCAGATTCTGGAGAATCTAAATCCTCTTATAATCTGAATATGATGTACATAAACACAGCCTCACATAAACTTCTAAATATTTAAAGAATGTGGGGCCAATGAAAGGGCTCAACAATTAACCGAATTGTCTCCTCTTCCAGAGAACCTTGGATCAACTACCAGCACTATATGGTGGCCCATCTCCAGTTCCCGGGGATCAGATAGACAGACAGACAGACAGACATAGATATGGATGGCAGGCCTGCCTGGTCTTTCTTTCTTTCTTATACTTTTTAAAAAATGTTTATTTATTTATTTATTTATTTATTGATTTATTTATCTATTTATTTATTAGATATAAGTACACTGTAGCTGTCTTCAGACACTCCAGAAGAGGGTGTCAGATTCTGGAGAATCTAAATCCCTCTTATGTTCTGCATATGATGTACATAAACACAGCCTCACATATACCTCTAAATATTTAAAGATGGGTGGCGCCACTGAAAGGGCTCAACAATTAACAGCATTGTCTCCTCTTCCAGAGTACCGGGGATCAACTACCAGCAACTATATGGTGGCCCATCTCCAGTTCCAGGGGATCAGACAGACAGACATACAGACAGTGATAAGGATGGCAGGCCTGCCTGGTCTTTCTTTCTTTCTTATCCTTTTTAAAAAAATGTTTATTTATATATTTATTTATGTATTTATTAGATATAAGTACACTGTAGCTGTCTTCAGACACTCCAGAAGAGGGTGTCAGATTCTGGAGAATCTAAATCCCTCTTATGGTCTGCATATGATGTACATAAACACAGCCTCACATATACTTCTAAAAATTTAAAGATGTGTCGGGCCACTGAGAGGGCTCAACAATTAACAGCATTGTCTCCTCTTTCAGAGAACCTGGGATAAACTACCAGCACCTTATGGTGGCCCATCTCCAGTTCCAGTGGATCAAACAGACATACAGACAGAGAGACAGAGATAAGGATGGCAGGCCTGCCTGGTCTTTCTTTATTTCTTATACTTTTTAAAAAATGTTTATTTATTTATATATTTATTTATTTATGTATTTATTAGATACAAGTACACTGTAGCTGTCTTCAGACACTCCAGAAGAGGGTGTCAGATTCTGGAGAATCTAAATCCCTCTTATGGTCTGCATATGATGTACATAAACACAGCCTCACATATACTTCTAAATATTTAAAGATGGGTAGGCCACTGATAGGGCTCAACAATTAACAGCATTGTCTCCTCTTCCAGAGAACCTGGGATCAACTACCAGCAACTTTATGGTAGCCCAACTCCAGTTCCAGGGGATCAGACAGACAGACAGACAGACAGAGATAAGGATGGCAGGCCAGCCTGGTCTTACTTTCTTTCTTATCCTTTTTAAAAAATGTTTATTTATTTATTTATTTATTTATTTATTTATTTATTTATTATATATAAGTACACTGTATCTGTCTTCAGTCACTCCAGTAGAGGGTGTCAGATTCTGGAGAATCTAAATCCTCTTATAATCTGAATATGATGTACATAAACACAGCCTCACATAAACTTCTAAATATTTAAAGAAGTGTGGGGCCACTGAAAGGGCTCAACAATTAACCGAATTGTCTCCTCTTCCAGAGAACCTTGGATCAACTAACAGCAATATATGGTTGCCCATCTCCAGTTCCCGGGGATCAGATAGACAGACAGACAGACAGACAGAGATATGGATGGCAGTCCTGCCTGGTCTTTCTTTCTTTCTTATACTTTTTAAAAAATGTTTATTTATTTATTTATTTATTTAGTAGATATAAGTACACTGTAGCTGTCTTCAGACACTCCAGAAGAGGGTGTCAGGTTCTGGAAAATCTAAATCCCTCTTATGGTCTGCATATGATGTACATAAACACAGCCTCACATATACCTCTAAATATTTAAAGATGGGTGGCGCCACTGAAAGGGCTCAACAATTAACAGCATTATGTCCTCTTCCAGAGTACCTGGGATCAACTACCAGCAACTATATGGTGGCCCATCTCCAGTTCCAGGGGATCAGACAGACAGACATACAGACAGTGATAAGGATGGCAAGCCTGCCTGGTCTTTCTTTCTTTCTTTCTTTCTTATCCTTTTTAAAAAATGTTTATTTATTTATTTATTTATTTATTTATTTATTTATTATATATAAGTACACTGTAGCTGTCTTCAGTCACTCCAGTAGAGGGTGTCAGATTCTGGAGAATCTAAATCCTCTTATAATCTAAATATGATGTACATAAACACAGCCTCACATAAACTTCTAAATATTTAAAGAAGTGTGGGGCCACTGAAAGGGCTCAACAATTAACCGAATTGTCTCCTCTTCCAGAGAACCTTGGATCAACTACCAGCACTATATGGTGGCCCATCTCCAGTTCCCGGGGATCAGATAGACAGACAGACAGACAGACAGAGATATGGATGGCAGGCCTGCCTGGTCTTTCTTTCTTTCTTATACTTTTTAAAAAATGTTTATTTATTTATTTATTTATCTATTTATTTATTAGATAAAAGTACACTGTAGCTGTCTTCAGACACTCCAGAGAGGGTGTCAGATTCTGGAGAATCTAAATCCCTCTTATGGTCTGCATATGATGTACATAAACACAGCCTCACATATACTTCTAAAAATTTAAAGAAGGGTGGGGCCACTCTAAAAGCTCAACAATTAACAGCATTGTCTCCTCTTCCAGAGTACCTGGGATCAACTACCAGCAACTATATGGTAGCCCATCTCCAGTTCCAGGGGATCAGGCAGACAGACAGACAGACAGACAGAGTTAAGGATGGCAGGCCTGCCTGGTCTTACTTTCTTTCTTATCCTTTTTAAAAAATGTTTATTTATTTATTCATTTACTTATGTATTTATTATATATAAGTACACTGTAGCTGTGTTCAGTCACTCCAGTAGAGGGTGTCAGATTCTGGAGAATCTAAATCCTCTTATAATCTGAATATGATGTACATAAACACAGCCTCACATATACTTCTAAATATTTAAAGAAGTGTGGGGCCACTGAAAGGGCTCAACAATTAACAGCATTGTCTCCTCTTCCAGAGAACCTTGGATCAACTACCAGCAACTATATGGTGGCCCAACTCCAGTTCCCGGGGATCAGATAGACAGACAGACAGACAGACAGAGATATGGATGGCAGGCCTGCCTGGTCTTTGTTTCTTTCTTATCCTTTTTAAAAAATGTTTATTTATTTATTTATTTATTTATCTATTTATTTATTAGATATAAGTACACTGTTGCTGTCTTCAGACACTCCAGAAGAGGGTGTCAGATTCTGGAGAATCTAAATCTCTCTTATAGTCTTCATATGATGTACATAAACACAGCCTCATATATACTTTTAAATATTTAAAGATGGGTGGCGCCACTGAAAGGGCTCAACAATTAACAGCATTGTCTCCTCTTCCAGAGAACCTGGGATCAACTACCAGCAACTATTCGTGGCCCATCTCCAGTTCCCAGGGATCAGATAGACAGACAGACAGAGAGACAGATATATGGATGGCAGGCCTGCCTGGTCTTTCTATCTGTCTTATCCTTTTTAAAAAATGTTTGTTTGTTTATTTATTTATTTATTTATTTATTTATTTATTTATTTATTTATTTATTAGATATAAGTACACTGTAGCTGTTCATACACTCCAGAAGAGGGTGTCAGATTCTGGAGAATCTAAATCCCTCTTATGGTCTGCATATGATGTACATAAACACAGCCTCACATATACTTCTAAAAATTTAAAGAAGGGTGGGGCCACTCTAAAAGCTCAACAATTAACAGCATTGTCTCCTCTTCCAGAGTACCTGGGATCAACTACCAGCAACTATATGGTGGCCCATCTCCGTTCCAGGGGATCAAACAGACAGACATACAGAGAGTGATAAGGATGGCAGGCCTGCCTGGTCTTTCTTTCTTTCTTATCCTTTTTAAAAAATGTTTATTTATATATTTATTTATGTATTTATTAGATATAAGTACACTGTAGCTGTCTTCATACACTCCAGAAGAGGGTCTCAGATTCTGGAGAATCTAAATCCCTCTTATGGTCTGCATATTATGTACATAAATACAGCCTCATATATACTTCTAAAAATTTAAAGATGTGTGGGGCCACTGAGAGGGCTCAACAATTAACATCATTGTCTCCTCTTTCAGAGAACCTGGGATAAACTACCAGCACCTTATGGTGGCCCATCTCCAATTCCAGTGGATCAGACAGACAGACAGACAGACAGACAGAGATAAGGATGGCAGGCCTGCCTGGTTTTCTTTATTTCTTATACATTTAAAAAATGTTTATTTATTTATTTATTTATTTATTTATTTATTTATTTATTTATTTATTTATGTATTTATTAGATATTAGTACACTGTAGCTGTCTTCAGACACTCCAGAAGAGGGTGTCAGATTCTGGAGAATCTAAATCCTCTTATAATCTAAATATGATGTACATAAACACAGCCTCACATATACTTCTAAATATTTAAAGATGTGTGGGGCCACTGAAAGGGCTCAACAATTAACAGCATTGTCTCCTCTTCCAGAGAACCTTGGATCAACTACCAGCAACTTTATGGTAGCCCATCTCCAGTTCCAGGGGATCAGACAGACCGACAGACAGACAGACAGAGATAAGGATGGCAGGCCTGCCTGGTCTTACTTTCTTTCTTATCCTTTTTAAAAAAAGTTTATTTATTTATTTATTTATTTACTTATGTATTTATTATATATGAGTACATTGTAGCTGTCTTCAGTCACTCCAGTAGAGGGTGTCAGATTCTGGAGAATCTAAATCCTCTTATAATCTGAATATGATGTACATAAACACAGCCTCACATATACTTCTAAATATTTAAAGAAGTGTGGAGCCACTGAAAAGGCTCAACAATTAACAGCATTGTCTCCTCTTCCAGAGAACATTGGATCAACTACCAGCAACTATATGGTGGCCCATCTCCAGTTCCAGGGGATCAGACAGACAGACAGACAGACAGAGATAAGGATGGCAGGCCTTCCTGGTCTTACTTTCTTTCTTATACTTTTTCAAAAATGTTTATTTATTTATTTATTTATTTGTGTATTTATTAGATATAAGTACACTGTAGCTGTCTTCAGACACTCCAGTATAGGGTGTCAGATTCTGGATAATCTAAATCCTCTTATCATCTGAATATGATGTACATAAACACAGCCTCACATATACTTCTAAATATTTAAAGAAGTGTATGGCCACTGAAAGGGTTCAACAATTAACAGCATTGTCTCCTCTTCCAGAGAACCTTGGATCAACTACCAGCAACTATATGGTGCCCATCTCCAGTTCCCGGGCATCAGATAGACAGACAGATAGACAGACAGAGATATGGATGGCAGGCCTGCCTAGTCTTTCTTTCTTTCTTTCTTTCTTTCTTTCTTTCTTTCTTTCTTTCTTTCTTTCTTATCCTTTTTAAAAAATATTTATTTATTTATTTATTTATTTATTTATTTATCTATTTATTTATTAGATATAAGTACACTGTAGCTGTCTTCAGACACTCCAGAAGAGGGTGTCAGGTTCTGGAGAATCTAAATCCCTCTTATGGTCTGCATATGATGTACATAAACACAGCCTCACATATACTTCTAAAAATTTAAAGATGTGTGGGGCCACTGAGAGGGCTCAACAATTAACAGCATTGTCTCCTCTTTCAGAGAACCTGGGATAAACTACCAGCACCTTATGGTGGCCCATCTCCAGCTCCATTGGATCAGACAGACAGACAGACAGAGAGACAGAGATAAGGATGGCAGGCCTGCCTGGTCTTTCTTTCTTTCTTATCCTTTTTAAAAAATGTTTATTTATTTATTTATTTATTTATTTATTTATTTATTTATTTATTTATTATATATAAGTACACTGTAGCTGTCTTCAGACACTCCAGTATAGGGTGTCAGATTCTGGAGAATCTAAATCCTCTTTTAATCTGAATATGATGTACATAAACACAGCCTCACATATACTTCTAAATATTTAAAGAAGTGTGGGGCCACTGAAAGGGCTCAACAATTAACAGCATTGTCTCCTCTTCCAGGAAACCTGGGATCAACTACCAGCAACTTTATGGTAGCCCATCTTCAGTTCCAGGGGATCAGACAGACAGACAGACAGACAGACAGAGTTAAGGATGGCAGGCCTGCCTGGTCTTACTTTCTTTCTTATCCTTTTTAAAAAATGTTTATTTATTTATTCATTTACTTATGTATTTATTATATATAAATACACTGTAGCTGTCTTCAGTCACTCCAGTAGAGGGTGTCAGATTCTAGAGCATCTAAATCCCTCTTATGGTCTGAATATGATGTACATAAACACAGCCTCACATATACTTCTAAAAATTAAAAATGGGTGGGGCCACTGAAAGGACTCAACAATTAACAGCATTGTCTCCTCTTCCAGAGAACCTAGGATCAACCTCCAGCACCTACAAGGTGGCCCATCTCCACTTCCAGGGGATCAGACAGACAGACAGACAGACATAAATTAGGATGGCAGGCCTGCCTGGTCTTTCTTTCTTTCTTATCCTTTTTAAAAAATATTTATTTATTTATTTATTTATTTATTTATTTATTTATGTATTTATTAGATATAAGTACACTGTAGCTGTTCAGACACTCCAGAAGAGGGTGTCAGATTCTGGAGAATCTAAATCCCTCTTATGGTCTGCATATGATGTACATAAAAACAGCCTAACATATACTTCTAAAAATTAAAAGATGTGTGGGGCCACTGAAAGGGCTCAACAATTAACAGCATTGTATCCTCTTATAGAGAACCTGGGATCAACTACCAGCAACTATATGGTGGTCCATCTCCAGTTCCAGGGGATCAGACAGACAGACAGACAGACAGTGATAAGTATGGCAGGCCTGCCTGGTCTTTCTTTCTTTCTTATCCTTTTTTTTAAAAAATGTTTGTTTATTTATTTATTTATTTATTTATTTATTTATTTATTTATTTATTTATTTATTAGATATAAGTACACTGTACCTGTTCAGAAACTCCAGAAGAGGGTGTCAGATTCTGGAGAATCTAAATTCCTCTTACGGTCTGTATATGATGTACATAAAAACAGCCTCACATATACTTCTAAAAATTTAAAGAAGGGTGGGGCCACTCTAAAAGCTCAACAATTAACAGCATTGTCTCCTCTTCCAGAGTACCTGGGATCAACTACGAGCAACTGTATCGTGGCCCATCTCCAGTTCCAGGGGATCATACAGACAGACATACAAACAGTGATAAGGATGGGAGGCCTGCCTGGTCTTTCTTTCTTTCTTATCCTTTTTAAAAAAACTGTTTATTTATATATTTATTTATGTATTTATTTGATATAAGTACACTGTAGCTGTCTTCAGACACTCCAGAAGAGGGTGTCAGATTCTGGAGAATCTAAATCCCTCTTATGGTCTGCATATGATGTACATAAACACAGCCTCACATATACTTCTAAATATTTAAAGATGGGTAGGGCCACTGATAGGGTTCAACAATTAACAGCATTGTCTCCTCTTCCAGGAAACCTGGGATCAACTACCAGCAACTTTATGGTAGCCCATCTCCAGTTCCAGGGGATCAGACAGACAGACAGACAGACAGACAGAGTTAAGGATGGCAGGCCTGCCTGGTCTTACTTTCTTTCTTATCCTTTTTAAAAAATGTTTATTTATTTATTCATTTACTTATGTATTTATTATATATAAGTACACTGTAGCTGTCTTCAGTCACTCCAGTAGAGGGTGTCAGATTCTGGAGAATCTAAATCCTCTTATAATCTGAATATGATGTACATAAACACAGCCTCACATATACTTCTAAATATTTAAAGAAGTGTGGAGCCACTGAAAAGGCTCAACAATTAACAGCATTGTCTCCTCTTCCAGAGAACATTGGATCAACTACCAGCAACTATATGGTGGCCCATCTCCAGTTCCAGGGGATCAGAAAGACAGACAGACAGACAGACAGACAGAGATAAGGATGGCAGGCCTTCCTGGTCTTACTTTCTTTCTTATCCTTTTTCAAAAATGTTTATTTATTTATTTATTTATTTGTGTATTTATTATATATAAGTACACTGTAGCTGTCTTCAGACACTCCAGTATAGGGTGTCAGATTCTGGATAATCTAAATCCTCTTATCATCTGAATATGATGTACATAAACACAGCCTCACATATACTTCTAAATATTTAAAGAAGTGTATGGCCACTGAAAGGGTTCAACAATTAACAGCATTGTCTCCTCTTCCAGAGAACCTTGGATCAACTACCAGCAACTATATGGTGCCCATCTCCAGTTCCCGGGTATCAGATAGACAGACAGATAGACAGACAGAGATATGGATGGCAGGCCTGCCTAGTCTTTCTTTCTTTCTTTCTTTCTTTCTTTCTTTCTTTCTTTCCTTCTTTCTTTCTTATCCCTTTTAAAAAATATTTATTTATTTATTTATTTATTTATTTATTTATTTATTTATCTATTTATTTATTAGATATAAGTACACTGTAGCTGTCTTCAGACACTCCACAAGAGGGTGTCAGATTCTGGAGAATCTAAATCCCTCTTATGGTCTGCATATGATGTACATAAACACAGCCTCACATATACTTCTAAAAATTTAAAGATGTGTGGGGCCACTGAGAGGGCTCAACAATTAACAGCATTGTATCCTCTTTCAGAGAACCTGGGATAAACTACCAGCACCTTATGGTGGCCCATCTCCAGTTCCATTGGATCAGACAGACAGACAGACAGAGAGACAGAGATAAGGATGGCAGGCCTGCCTGGTCTTTCTTTATTTCTTATACTTTTTAAAAAATGTTTATTTATTTATTTATTTATTTATTCATTTATTTATTTATGTAGTTGTTAGATATAAGTACACTGTAGCCGTCTTCAGACACTCCAGAAGAGGGTGTCAGAGTCTAGAGAATCTAAATCCTCTTATAATCTGAATATGATGTACATAAACACAGCCTCACATATACTTCTAAATATTTAAAGAAGTGTGGGGCCACTGAAAGGGCTCAACAATTAACAGCATTTTCTCCTCTTCCAGAGAACCTTGGATCAACTACCAGCAACTATATGGTGGCCCATCTCCAGTTCCAGGGGATCAGACAGACAGACAGACAGACAGAAATAAGGATGGCAGGCCTGCCTGGTCTTACTTTCTTTCTTATCCTTTTTCAAAAATGTTTATTTATTTATTTATTTATTTATTTATTTATTTATTTATTTATTTATGTATTTATTATATATAAGTACACTGTAGCTGTCTTCAGACACTCCATTATAGGGTGTCAGATTCTGCAGAATCTAAATCCTCTTATCATCTGAATATGATGTACATAAACACAGCCTCACATATACTTCTAAATATTTAAAGAAGTGTGGGGCCACTGAAATGGCTCAACAATTAACAGCATTGTCTCCTCTTCCAGAGAACCTTGGATCAACTACCAGCAACTATATGGTGGCCCATCTCCAGTTCCAGGGGATCAGACAGACAGACAGACAGACAGAGATAAGGATGGTAGGCCTGCCTGGTCTTACTTTCTTTCTTATCCTTTTTCAAAAATGTTTATTTATTTATTTATTTATTTATTTATTTATTTATTTATTTATTTATTTTTTTATTTTTTTATTATATATAAGTACACTGTAGCTGTCTTCAGACACTCCAGTATAGGGTGTCAGATTCTGGAGAATCTAAATCCTCTTATAATCTGAATATGATGTACATAAACACAGCCTCACATATACTTCTAAATATTTAAAGAAGTGTGTGGCCACTGAAAGGGTTCAACAATTAACAGCATTGTCTCCTCTTCCAGAGAACCTTGGATCAACTACCAGCAACTATATGGTGGCCCATCTCCAGTTCCCGGGGATCAGATAGACAGACAGACAGACAGACAGAGATATGGATGGCAGGCCTGCCTGGTCTTTGTTTCTTTCTTATCCTTTTTAAAAAATGTTTATTTATTTATTTATTTATTTATCTATTTATTTATTAGATATAAGTACACTGTTGCTGTCTTCAGACACTCCAGAAGAGGGTGTCAGATTCTGGAGAATTAAATCCCTCTTATAGTCTGCATATGATGTACATAAACACAGCCTCATATAAACTTTTAAATATTTAAAGATGGGTGGCACCACTGAAAAAGCTCAACAATGAACAGCATTGTCTCCTCTTCTAGAGAACCTGGGATCAACTACCAGCAACTATTCGTGGCCCATCTCCAGTTCCCAGGGATCAGATAGACAGACAGACAGAGAGACAGATATATGGATGGCAGGCCTGCCTGGTCTTTCTTTCTGTCTTATCCTTTTAAAAAATGTTTATTTATTTATTTATTTATTTATTTATTTATTTATTTATTTATGTATTTATTAGATATAAGTACACTGTAGCTGTTCAGACACTCCAGAAGAGGGTGTCAGATTCTGGAGAATTCAAATCCCTCTTATGGACTGCATATGATGTACATAAACACAGCCTCACATATACTTCTAAATATTTAAAGATGGGTAGCGCCACTGATTGGGCTCAACAATTAACAGCATTGTCTCCTCTTCCAGAGAACCTGGGATCAACTACCAGCAACTTTATGGTAGCCCATCTAGAGTTCCAGGGGATCAGACAGACAGACAGACAGACAGACAGAGATAAGGATGGCAGGCCTGCCTGGTCTTACTTTCTTTCTTATCCTTTTTAAAAAATGTTTATTTATTTATTTAGTTACTTATGTATTTATTATATATAAGTACACTGTAGCTGTCTTCAGTCACTCCAGTAGAGGGTGTCAGATTCTGGAGAATCTAAGTCCTCTTATAATCTGAATATGATGTACATAAACACAGCCTCACATATACTTCTAAATATTTAAAGATGGGTAGGGCCACTGAAAGGGCTCAACAATTAAGAGCATTGTCTCCTCTTCCAGAGAACCTTGGATCAACTACCAGCAACTATATGGTGGCCCATCTCCAGTTCCAGGGGATCAGACAGACAGACAGACAGAGATAAGGATGGCAGGCCTTCCTGGTCTTACTTTCTTTCTTATCCTTTTTCAAAAATGTTTATTTATTTATTTATTTATTTATTTATTTATTTATGTATTTATTATATATAATTACACTGTAGCTGTCTTCAGACACTCCAGTATAGGGTGTCAGATTCTGGAGAATCTAAATCCTCTTATCATCTGAATATGATGTACATAAACACAGCCTCACATATACTTCTAAATATTTAAAGAAGTGTGGGGCCACTGAAAGGGCTCAACAATTAACAGCATTGTCTCCTCTTCCAGAGAACCTTGGATCAACTACCAGCAACTATAAGGTGGCCCATCTCCAGTTCCCGGGGATCAGATAGACAGACAGATAGACAGACAGAGATATAGATGGCAGGCCTGCCTAGTCTTTCTTTCTTTCTTTCTTTCTTTCTTATCCTTTTTAAAAAATATTTATTTATTTATTTATTTATTTATTTATTTATCTATTTATTTATTAGATATAAGTACACTGTAGCTGTCTTCAGACACTCCAGAAGAGGGTGTCAGATTCTGGAGAATCTAAATCCCTCTTATGGTCTGCATATGATGTACATAAACACAGCCTCACATATACTTCTAAAAATTTAAAGATGTGTGGGGCCACTGAGAGGGCTCAACAATTAACAGCATTGTCTCCTCTTTCAGAGAACCTGGGATAAACTACCAGTACCTTATGGTGGCCCATCTCCAGTTCCATTGGATCAGACAGACAGACAGACAGAGAGACAGAGATAAGGATGGCAGGCCTGCCTGGTCTTTCTTTATTTCTTATACTTTTTAAAAAATGTTTATTTATTTATTTATTTATTTATTTATTTATTTATTTATTTATTCATTTATTTATTTATGTATTTATTAGATATAAGTACACTGTAGCCGTCTTCAGACACTCCAGAAGAGGGTGTCAGAGTCTAGAGAATCTAAATCCTCTTATAATCTGAATATGATGTACATAAACACAGCCTCACATATACTTCTAAATATTTAAAGAAGTGTGGGGCCACTGAAAGGGCTCAACAATTAACAGCATTTTCTCCTCTTCCAGAGAACCTTGGATCAACTACCAGCAACTATATGGTGGCCCATCTCCAGTTCCAGGGGATCAGACAGACAGACAGACAGACAGAGATAAGGTTGGCAGGCCTGCCTGGTCTTACTTTCTTTCTTATCCTTTTTCAAAAATGTTTATTTATTTATTTATTTATTTATTTATTTATTTATGTATTTATTATATATAAGTACACTGTAGCTGTCTTCAGACACTCCATTATAGGGTGTCAGATTCTGCAGAATCTAAATCCTCTTATCATCTGAATATGATGTACATAAACACAGCCTCACATATACTTCTAAATATTTAAAGAAGTGTGGGGCCACTGAAATGGATCAACAATTAACAGCATTGTCTCCTCTTCCAGAGAACCTTGGATCAACTATCAGCAACTATATGGTGGCCCATCTCAAGTTTCCGGGGATCAGATAGACAGACAGACAGACAGACAGAGATATGGATGGCAGGCCTGCCTAGTCTTACATTCTTTCTTACTTATCCTTTTTAAAAAATGTATATTTATTTATTTATTTATTTATTTATTTATTTATTTATTTATTAGATATAAGTACACTGTAGCTGTTCAGACACTCCAGAAGAGGGTGTCAGATTCTGGAGAATCTAAATCCCTCTTATGGTCTGCATATGATGTACATAAACACAGCCTCACATATACTTCTAAAAATTTAAAGAAGGGTGGGGCCACTCTAAAAGCTCAACAATTAACAGCATTGTCTCCTCTTCCAGAGTACCTGGGATCAAGTACCAGCAACTATATGGTGGCCCATCTCCAGTTCCAGGGGATCAGACAGACAGACATACAGACAGTGCTAAGGATGGCAGGCCTGCCTGGTCTTTCTTTCTTTCTTATCCTTTTTAAAAAAATGTTTATTTATATATTTATTTATGTAATTATTAGATATAAGTACACTGAAGCTGTCTTCAGACACTCCAGAAGAGGGTGTCAGATTCTGGAGAATCTAAATCCCTCTTATGGACTGCATATGATGTACATAAACACAGCCTCACATATACTTCTAAAAATTTAAAGATGTGTGGGGCCACTGAGAGGGCTCAACAATTAACAGCATTGTCTCCTCTTTCAGAGAACCTGGGATAAACTACCAGCACCTTATGGTGGCCCATCTCCAGTTCCAGTGGATCAGACAGACAGACAGACAGAGAGACAGAGATAAGGATGGCAGGCCTGCCCTGTCTTTCTTTATTTCGTATACTTTTTAAAAAATGTTTATTTATTTATTTATTTATTTATTTATTTATTTATTTATGTATTTATTAGATATAAGTACACTGTAGCCGTCTTCAGACACTCCAGAAGAGGGTGACAGATTCTAGAGAATCTAAAACCCTCTTATGGTCTGAATATGATGTACATAAACACAGCATCACATATACTTCTAAAAATTAAAAATGGGTGGGGCCACTGAAAGGGCTCAACAATTAACAGCATTGTCTCCTCTTCCAGAGAACCTGGGATCAACTACCAGCAACTTTATGGTAGCCCATCTCCAGTTCCAGGGGATCAGACAGACAGAGAGACAGACAGAGATAAGGATGGCAGGCCTTCCTGGTCTTACTTTCTTTCTTATCCTTTTTAAAAAATGTTTATTTATTTATTTATTTATTTACTTATGTATTTATTATATATAAGTACACTGTAGCTGTCTTCAGTCACTCCAGTAGAGGGTGTCAGATTCTGGAGAATAAATCCTCTTATAATCTGAATATGATGTACATAAACACAGCCTCACATATACTTCTAAATATTTAAAGAAGTGTGGGGCCACTGAAAAGGCTCAACAATTAAGAGCATTGTCTCCTCTTCCAGAGAACCTTGGATCAACTACCAGCAACTATATGGTGGCCCATCTCCAGTTCCCGGGGATCAGATAGACAGACAGACAGACAGACAGAGATATGGATGGCAGGCCAGCCTGGTCTTTCTTTCTTTCTTATCCTTTTTAAAAAATGTTTATTTATTTATTTATTTTTTTATCTATTTATTTATTAGATATAAGAATACTGTAGCTGTCTTCAGACACTCCAGAAGAGGGTGTCAGATTCTGGAGATTCTAAATAACTCTTATGGTCTGCATATGATGTACATAAACACAGCCTCACATATACTTCTAAATATTTAAAGATGGGTGGCTCCACTGAATGGGCTCAACAATTAACAGCATTGTCTCCTCTTCCGGAGAACCTGGGATCAACTACCAGCAACTATTCGTGGCCCATCTCCAGTTCCCAGGGATCAGATATACAAACAGAGAGACAGACAGAGATATGGATGGCAGGCCTGCCTGGTCTTTCTTTATTTCATATACTTTTTAAAAAATGTTTATTTATTTATTAATTTATTTATTTATGTATTTATTAGATATAAGTACACTGTAGCCGTCTTCAGACACTCCAGAAGAGGGTGTCAGATTCTAGAGAATCTAAATCCCTCTTATATCTGCATATGATGTACATAAACACAGCCTCACATATTCTTCTAAAAATTAAAAATGGGTGGGGCCACTGAACGGACTCAACAATTAACAGCATTGTCTCCTCTTCCAGAGAACCTGGGATCAACCTCCAGCACCTATAAGGTGGCCCATCTCCAGTTCCAGGGGATCAGACAGACAGACAAACAGACAGAGATAAGGATGGCAGGCCTGCCTGGTCTTTCTTTCTTTCTTATCCTTTTAAAAAAATATTTATTTATTTATTTATTCATTTATTCATTTATTTATTTATTTATTTATGTATTTATTAGATATAAGTACACTGTAGCTGTTCAGACACTCCAGAAGAGGGTGTCAGTTTCTGGAGAATCTAAATCCCTCTTATGGTCTTCATATGATGTACATTAACACAGCCTAACATATACTTCTAAAAATTTAAAGATGTGTGGGGCCACTGAGAGGGCTCAACAATTAACAGCATTGTCTCCTCTTTCAGAGAACCTGGGATAAACTACCATCACCTTATGGTGGCCGATCTCCAGTTCCAGTGGATCAGACAGACAGACAGACAGAGAGACAGAGATAAGGATGGCAGGCCTGCCTGGTCTTTCTTTATTTCTTATATTTTTAAAAAAATGTTTATTTATTTATTTATTTATTTATTTATTTATTTATTTATTTATGTATTTATTAGATATAAGTACACTGTAGCCGTCTTCAGACACTCCAGAAGAGGGTGACAGATTCTAGAGGATCTAAAACACTCTTATGGTCTGAATATGATGTACATAAACACAGCATCACATATACTTCTAAAAATTAAAAATGGGTGGGCCACTGAAAGGGCTCAACTATTAACAGCATTGTCTCCTCTTCCAGAGAACCTGGGATCAACTACCAGCAACTATATGGTGGCCCATCTCCAGTTCCAGGGGATCAGACAAACAGACAGACAGACAGACAGTGAAAAGGATGGCAGGCCTGCCTGGTCTTTCTTTCTTTCTTATCCTTTTTTTAAAAAAAATATTTGTTTATTTATTTATTTATTTATTTATTTATTTATTTATTTATTAGATATAAGTACACTGTAGCTGTTCAGACACTCCAGAAGAGGGTGTCAGATTCTGGAGAATCTAAATCCTTCTTATGGACTGCATATGATGTACATAAACACAGCCTCACATATACTTCTAAAAATTTAAAGAAGGGTGGGGCCACCCTAAAAGCTCAACAATTAACAGCATTGTCTCCTCTTCCAGAGTACCTGGGATCAACTACCAGCAACTATATGGTGGCCCATCTCCAGTACCAGGGGATCAGACAGACAGACATACAGACAGTGATAAGGATGGCAGGCCTGCCTGGTCTTTCTTTCTTTCTTATCCTTTTTAAAAAAATGTTTATTTATATATTTATTTATGTATTTATTAGATATAAGTACACTGTAGCTGTCTTCAGACACTCCAGAAGAGGGTGTCAGATTCTAGAGAATCTAAATCCCTCTTATGGTCTGCATATGATGTACATAAACACAGCCTCACATATACTTCTAAAAATTTAAAGATGTGTGGGGCCACTGAGAGGGCTCAACAATTAACAGCATTGTCTCCTCTTTCAGAGAACCTTGGATAAACTACCAGCACCTTATGGTGGCCCATCTCCAGTTCCAGTGGATCAGACAGACAAACAGACAGAGAGACAGAGATAAGGATGGCAGGCCTGCCTGGTATTTCTTTATTTCTTATACTTTTTTAAAAAAGGTTATTTATTTATTTATTTATTTATTTATTTATTTATTTATTTATTAGATATAAGTACACTGTAGCCGTCTTCAGACACTCCTAAAGAGGGTGACAGATTCTAGAGAATCTAAATCCCTCTTATGGTCTGAATATGATGTACATAAACACAGCATCACATATACTTCTAAAAATTAAAAATGGGTGGGGCCACTGAAAGGGCTCAACAATTAAGAGCATTGTCTCCTCTTCCAGAGCACCTGGGATCAATTACCACCAACTATATGGTGGCCCATCTCCAGTTCCAGGGGATCAGACAGACAGACAGACAGAAAGACAGAGATAAGGATGGCAGGCCTGCCTGGTCTTACTTTCTTTCTTATCCTTTTTAAAAAATGTTTATTTATTTATTTATTTATTTATGTATTTATGTATTTATGAGATATAAGTACACTGTAGCTGTCTTCAGACACTCCAGAAGAGGGTGTCAGATTCTGGAGAATCTAAATCCCTCTTATGGTCTGCATATGATGTACATAAACACAGCCTCACATATACTTCTACATATTTAAAGATGGGTAGGGCCACTGATTGGGCTCAACAATTAACAGCATTGTCTCCTCTTCCAGAGAACCTGGGATCAACTAACAGCAACTATATGGTGGCCCATCTCCAGTTCCAAGGGATCAGACAGACTGACAGACAGACAGACTGACAGAGATAAGGATGGAAGGTTTGCCTGGTCTTTCTTTCTTTCTTATCCTTTTTAAAAAATGTTTATTTATTTATTTATTTATATGTTTATTAGATATAAGTACACTGTAGCCATCTCCAGACACTCCAGAAGAAGGTGTCAGATTCTGGAGAATCTAAATCCCTCTTATGGTCTGCATATGATGTACATAAATAAAGCCTCACATTTACTTCTTAAAATTTAAAGGTGGGGGGGCACTGAAAGGGCTCAGCAATTAACAGCATTGTCTCTTCTTACAGAGAACCTGGGATCAACTACCTGCAACTATATGGTGGCCCATCTCCACTCCCAGGGGATCAGACAGACAGAAGACAGACAAGGATAAGGATGGCAGGCCTGCCTGGTCTTTCTTTCTTTCTTATCCTTTTAAAAAAAATTTTATTTATTTATGTATTTATTAGATAAAGTACACTGTATCTGTCTTCAGACACTCCAGAAGAGGGTGTCAGATTCTGATAAATCTAAATCCCTGTTCTGGTCTGCATATGATGTACATAAACACAGCCTCACATACACTTCTAAAAATTTAAAGATGGGTAGGGCCACTGATAGGGCTCAACAATTAACAGCATTGTCTCCTCTTCCAGAGAACCTGGGTTCAACTACGAGCAACTATATGGTAGCACATCTCCAGTTCCAGGGGATCAGACAGACAGACAGACAGACAGACAGAGATAAAGATGGCAGGCCTGCCTGGTCTTACTTTCTTTTTTATCCTTTTTAAAAAATCTTTATTTATTTATTTATTTATTTATGAATTTATTATATATAAATACACTGTAGCTGTCTTCAGACACTCCAGTAGAGGGTGTCAGATTCTGGAGAATCTAAATCCTCTTATAATCTGAATATGATGTACATAAACACAGCCTCACATATACTCACATATACAAGAACCTTGGATCAACTACCAGCAACTATATGGTGGCCCATCTCCAGTTCCAGGGGATCAGACAGACAGACAGACAGACAGACAGAGATAAGGATGGCAGGCCTGCCTGGTCTTACTTTCTTTCTTATCCTTTTTTAAAAATATTTATTTATTTATCTATTTATTTATTTATTTATTTATTTATTTATTTATTTATTTATTTATTTATTATATATAAGTACACTGTAGTTGTCTTCAGACACTCCAGTAGAGGGTGTCAGATTCTGGAGAATCTAAATCCCTTATAATCTGAATATGATGTACATAAACACAGCTTCACATATACTTCTAAATATTTAAAGAAGTGTGGGGGAACTGAAAGGGCTCAACAATTAAGAGCATTGTCTCCTCTTCCAGAGAACCTTGGATCAACTACCAGCCACTATATGGTGGCCCATCTCTAGTTCCCGGGGATCAGATAGACAGACAGACAGACAGGAAGAGATATGGATGGCAGGCCTTCCTTGTCTTTCTTTTTTCTTTTCCTTTTAAAAAAATGTTTATTTATTTATTTATTTATTTATTTATTTATTTATTTATTTATTTATTTATGTATTTAGTAGATATAAGTACACTGTAGCTGTTCAGACACTCCAGAAGAGGGTGTCAGATTCTTGAGAATCTAAATCCCACTTATGGTCTGCATATGATGTACATAAACACAGCCTCACATATACTTCTAAAAATTTAAAGATGTGCGGGGCCAATGAGAGGGCTCAACAATTAACAGCATTGTCTCCTCTTTCAGAGAACCTGGGATAAACTACCAGCACCTTATGGTGGCCCATCTCCCGTTCCAGTGTGTCAGACAGACAGACAGACAGACAGAGATAAGGATGGCAGGCCTGCCTGGTTTTTCTTTATTTCTTATACTTTTTAAAAAATGTTATTTATTTATTTATTTATTTATGTATTTATTAGATATAAGTACACTGTAGCCGTCTTCAGACACTCCAGAAGAGGGTGTCAGATTCTGGAGAATCTAAATCCCTCTTATGTTCTGAATATGATGTACATAAACACAGCCTCACATATACTTCTAAAAATTAAAAATGGGTGGGGCCACTGAAAGGGCTCAACAATTAACAGCATTGTCTCCTCTTCCAGAGAACCTGGGATCAACTACCAGCTCCTACAAGGTGGCCCATCTCCAGTTCCAGTGATCAGACCGACAGACAGACAGACAGAGATAATGATGGCAGGCCTGCCTGGTCTTTCTTTCTTTCTTATTCTTTTTAAAAAATATTTATTTATTTATTTATTTATTTATTTATTTATTTATTTATTTATTTATGTATTTCTTAGATATAAGTACACTGTAGCTTTCTTTAGACACTCCAGAGGAGGGTGTCAGATTCTGGAGAATGTAAATCCCTCTTATGGTCTGCATATGATGTACATAAACACAGCCTCACATATACTGAGCTGAGTTGTCACAGGCCAACTGCTGGAATTTCTGAGTACCACCTAGAGAGAGAAAAGCTATGCTGTGGTTGCTTAATTTATGTATTTTATTATTTCTATTTGTTGTTTTGTTTTGTTTTATTTGTTTTTAGAGAAGTCCTCAGTCTGTAGCTCTGGCTGACCCAGGACTGCCTACTTGTGTTAATTAGGGTTTCACAGCTGAGAACAGACACCAAGAGCAAGGTAAGGCTTAGAAAACCCTACATTCAGTGGTGGCTCAAGCTCTTAATGAGAGCACTTTGTAGGCAGAGGCAGTCAGTTTCTGAGTTCGAGGCCACCCTGGTGAAAGACAGGGCTAGGGTAGGGGCTAGGGTGAGGAAAGAAAGGAAAGAAAGAAAAAGTTTTTATAAAAGTTTTATAAAAAGTGTTAAAGTTTTTAAAAATTAAAAAAAAAATACCAGATCACCATCACACAGCATTGGCTGTCTTCAGGTGTATCCTTTCAGCCTCCAAAACAAAAAACAATGGCTGGCTGTCTTCAGGTGTATCCTATTCTCGAGTCTTATTTCCAACCTTAGAGCTGGGCTGAGCTGCCTCATTATGTAATTGCAAACCTTCCTTGGTTTGTCTTTTCCATTTCTAAGACTAACAGGCCTTTTTCTATTTATTGAATATGCTCATGACTGTCCTTTAGATATAGTAAATATAACTCTTGCTTATAAAACTTGTTTTCTAGGAATTTTTAAAGGGCAATGGCAGAGTTTATTTATAAAAAAATATTTTGCATTTATTTATTTGTGTGAGTGATGAAGCTCAGGTCTTCAAACTCGTCAGGAGGTATGATTACCTCCCCTCTCTCTCAACCCCTCTCTCTCCTCTCTCAATGATTGTGTAAGAATGTTTTGCATGTGTATGCTGTGCCCACAGACTCCAGAACAGAGTATTAGATCCCCTGGAACTGGAGATGGGCCACCATATATAATACTGGTAATTGAGCCCAGGTTCTCTGGAAGAGGAGACAATGCTCTTAATTGTTGAGCCCTCTCTGTAGCCACATCTTTTTTCTTTTTTTTCTTTTTTTTTGAGTATATGTGAGGCTGTGTTTATATACATCATATGCAGACAATAAGAATGATTTAGATTCTTCAGAATCTGACACCCTCTTCTGGACTGTCTGAAGATAGCTACAGCATACTTAAATATAATAAATAAATAAATCTTTAAAAAGAAAAGGAAAAGTAAAAAAGAAAGATCAGGCCTGCCATATGCATGTTCATAGAGGAAAATGGAAGAGACCCCAATCTAACCTCAGCAGGGTGCTTCCTTCTGGATGGTAGCTCACAGTTTCATCCCAGCAAGACAGGCAAATCACTGAGTTCAAGGACAGTAAGGTTCAGGACAGCCAAGGTTAGGAAGGAAAAGGGTCTATGTTGAGAATACAAACCTACAAAACAACAACTAGGAAAAAGAAGTGACAGTGTAACTTGGGGTAGGGTACCAACAAGAGAAAGCTTTCTGTTACCACTTACAAACACCAGTAGCCTTGCACCCTTCTGCCCAGGTCCCTGCCTTCCTTTCTAGGAATTCTAAGGATGCCAGGGGGTGGGGGAATCCAGATTAACTTTTTAAAAACAAAGACTTGGTCTTTGATGTCTATAGGAAGCCCTTCTCAGTGCCTTTAACTACCACTGAACTTTCAGGGCTGTGACTCAACTGTAACAAGGAACAGGGCTAAGAACCTGCAGCCTTTGAAAACAACTATTTTTTTAAAGTGGGGGACACAAATCAGCAGTAGAACCCCTCAGGTTCAGCCATAATACTTGTTAGGGAAAGAGCCTCAATGTCCGGAGCTGAGGTCTCATGGGTGAACTGCTTCAAGCTCTGAGTATCATTGAAAGAAAGAAAAGATATCATGTGGTTGCTTAATTTATTTATTTTATTATTTCTATTTTTTGTTTTCTTTTGTTTTGTTTTAGAAAAGGCCTCAGTCTGTAGCTATGGCTGACCTAGGACAGACTACATGTGTTAATTAGGGTTTCACAGCTGAGAAACAGACCATACCTATGTAAGACTTAGAAAACCCAACAGTCAGTGGTGGCTCGAGCTCTTAATGAGAGCACTCTGGAGGCAGAGGCAGTCAGTTTCTGAGATCGAGGCCAGCCTGGTTAAAGACAGGGATAGGCAGGGCTAGGCAAGGCAGGGCTGGGCTAGGCTAGGCTAGGCAAGGGGCTGGGCTAGTCAAGGCAAGGGACTAGGCTAGGCTACTCAAGGGGCTAGGCAAGACAGACAGACAGAGAGAAAGACAGACAAGGATGGCAGGCCTGCCTGGTTTTTCTTTCTTTCTTATCCCTTTTAAAAAATGTTTATTTATTTATTTATTTATTTATTTATTTATTTATTTATGTATTTATTAGATATAAGTACACTGTAGCTGTCTTCAGACATTCCAAAGAGGGTGTCAGATTCTGGAGAATCTATATCCCTCTTATTGTCTGCATATGATGTACATGAACACAGCCTCACATATACTTCTAAAAATTTAAAGATGGGTGGGGCCACTGAAAGGGCTCAACAATTAAAGGCATTGTCTCCTCTTCCAGAGAACCTGGAATCAACTACCATCAACTATATGGTGGCTCATCTCCAGTTCCAGGGTATCTGACAGATAGACAGACAGACAGACAGACAGACATGGTGGCAGGCCTGCCTGGTCTTTCTTTCTTTCTTATACTTTTAAAAAATGTTTATTTATTTATTTATTTATGTATTTATTAGATATAAGTACACTGAAGCTGTCTTCAGACACTCTAGAAGAGGGTGTCATATTCTGGAGAATCTAAATCCCTCTTATGGTCTGCATATGATGGACATAAACACAGCCTCACATATACTTCTAAAAATTTAAACATGTGTGGGGCCAATGAAAGGGATCAACAATTAACAGCATTGTCTCCTCTTATAGATAACCTGAGATCAACTACCAGCAACTATATGGTGGCCCATCTCTAGTTCCAGGGGATCAGACAGACAGACAGACATACAGACAGATAGAGTTAAGGATGGGAGGCCTACCTGGTCTTTCATTCTTTCTTATCCTTTTTAAAAAATGTTTATTAATTTAAGTATGTATTTATTAGATTTAAGTACACTGTAGCTGTCTTCAAACACTCCCGAAGAGGGTGTCAGATTCTGGAGAATCTATATCCCTCTTATGGTCTGCATATGATGTACATGAACACAGCCTCACATATACTTCTAAAATTTTAAAGATGGGTGGGGCCACTGAAAGGGCTCAACAATTAACAGCACTGACTCCTCTTCCAGAAAACCTGGGATCAACTACCAGCAATTATATGGTGGCCCATCTCCATTTCCAGGGGATCAGACAGACAGACAGACAGACAGACAAGGATTACAGGCTTGCCTGGTACCTCTTTCTTTATTATCCTTTTTTAAAAATGTTCATTTGTTTATTTATGAATTTATTAGATATAAGTACACTGTAGCTGTCTTCAGAACTCCAGAAGAGGGTGTCAGATTCTGGAGAATCTAAATCCCTCTTATGGTCTGCATATTCGGTACATAAACACAGCCTCGCATATACTTCTAAAAATTTAAAGATGGGTGGGGCCACTGAAAGGGCTCAACAATTAACAGCATTGTCTCCTCTTCCAGAGAACATGGGATCAACTACAAGCAACTCTATGGTGGCCCATCTCCAGGTCCAGAGGATCAGACAGACAGACAGACAGACAGAGATAAGGATGGCAGGCCTGCCTGGTCTTACTTTCTTTCTTATCTTTTTTATAAAATGTTTTTTTCTTTATTTATGTATTTATTAGATATAAGTACACTGTATCCGTCATAGACACTCCAAAAGACGGTGTCAGATTCTGGAGAATATAAATCCCTCTTTAAGGGTCTGAATATGATGTACATAAACACAGCATCACATTTACTTCTAGAAATTTAAAGATGGGTGGGGCCACTGAAAGGGCTGAACAATTAACAGCATTGTCTCCTCTTCAGAAGACCTGGGATCAACTATCAGCAACAAAATGGTGGCCCATCTCCAGTTCCAGGAGATCAGACAGACAGACAAACAGAGAGACAGACAGACAGGCAAAGATAAGGATGGCAGCCCTGCCTGGTCTTTCTTTCTTTCTTATCCTTTTTAAAAAATGTTTATTTATTTATTTATTTATTTATTTATTTATTTATTTATTAGATATAAGTACACTATAGCTATCTTCAGACACTCCAGAAGAGGGTGTCAGATTCTGGAGAATCTAAATCCCTCTTATGGTCTGCATATTCGGTACATAAACACAGCCTCGCATATACTTCTAAAAATTTAAAGATGGGTGGGGCCACTGAAAGGGCTCAACAATTAACAGCATTGTCTCCTCTTCCAGAGAACCTGGGATCAACTACAAGCAACTCTATGGTGGCCCAACTCCAGTTCCAGAGGATCAGACAGACAGACAGACAGACAGACAGACAGAGATAAGGATGGCAGGCCTGCCTGGTCTTTCTTTCTTACTTATCGTTTTTAAAATATGTTTATTTCTTTATTTATGTATTTATTAGATATAAGTACACTGTATCCGTCATAGACACTCCAAAAGACGGTGTCAGATTCTGGAGAATATAAATCCCACTTTAATGGTGTAAATATGATGTACATAAACACAGCATCACATTTACTTCTAGAAATATAAAGATGGGTTGGGCCACTGAAAGGGCTGAACAATTAACAGCATTGTCTCCTCTTCAGAAGACCTGGGATCAACTACCAGCAACAAAATGGTGGCCCATCTCCAGTTCCAGGAGATCAGAGGACAGACAGACAGAGAGACAGACAGACAGACAAAGATAAGGATGGCAGCCCTGCCTGGTCTTTCTTTCTTTCTTATCCTTTTTAAAAAATGTTTGTTTGTTTATTTATTTATTTATTTATTTATGTATTTATTTATGTATTTATTAGATATAAGTACACTGTAGCTATCTTCAGACACTCCAGAAGAGGGTGTCAGAGTGTGGAGAATCTAAATCCCTCTTATGGTCTGCATATGATGTACATAAGCACAGCCTCACATATACTTCTAAAAATTTAAAGATGGGTGGGGCCACAGAAAGGGCTCAACAATTAACAGCATTGTCTCCTCTTCCAGAGAACCTTGGATAAACTACCAGCAACTATATGGTGGCCCATCTCCAGTTCTAGGGTATCAGACAGACAGAAAGACAGAGATAAGGATGGAGGCCTGCCTGGTCTTTCTTTCTTTCTTATACTTTTAAAAAAATGTTTATTTATTTATTTATTTATTTATTTATTTATTTATTTATTTATTATATATAAGTACACTGTAGCTGTCTTCATACACTCCTGAAGAGGGTGTCAGATTCTGGAGAATCTAAATCCCTCTTATGGTCTGCATATGATGTACATAAACACAGCCTCACATATACTTCTAAAAATTTAAATAGGTGTGGGGCCACTGAAAGGGCTCAACAATTAACAGCATTGTCTCCTCTACCAGAGAACCTGGGATCAACTACCAGCAATTATATGGTGGCCCATCTCCAGTTCCAGGGGATCAGGCAGACAAAGAGACAGACAGACAAGGGTGGCAGGCCTCCCTGGTTTTTCTTTCTTTCTTATCCTTTTTAAGAAATGTTTATTTATTTATTTATGGATTTATTAGATAGAAGTACACTGTAGCTGTCTTCAGACACTCCAGAAGAGGGTGTCAGATTCTGGAGAATATAAATCCCTCTTATGGTCTGCATATGATGGACATAAACACAGATTCACATACACTTCTAAAAATTTAAGATGGGTGGGGCCACTGAAAGGACTCAACAATTAACAGCATTGTCTCTTCTTCCAGAGAACCTGGGATCAACTACCAGCAACTTTATCGTAGCCCATCTCCAGTTCCAGGGGATCAGACAGACAGACAGACAGACAGACAGACAGAGATAAGGATGGCAGGCCTGCCTGGTCTTACTTTCTTTCTTATCCTTTTTAAAAAATGTTTATTTATTTATTTATTTATTTACTTATGTATTTATTATATATAAGTACACTGTAGCTGTCTACAGTCACTCCAGTAGAGGGTGTCAGATTCTGGAGAATCTAAATCCTCTTATAATCTGAATATGATGTACATAAACACAGCCTCACATATACTTCTAAATATTTAAAGAAGTGTGGGGCCACTGAAAGGGCTCAACAATTAACGGCATTGTCTCCTCTTCCAGAGAACCTTGGATCAACTACCAGCAACTATATGTTGGCCCATCTCCAGTTCCAGGGGATCAGACAGACAGACAGACAGACTGACAGAGGTAAGGATGGAGGCCTGCCTGGTCTTTCTTTATTTCTTATACTTTTAAAAAAATGTTTATTTATTTATTTATTTATTTATTTATTTATTTATTTATTTATTTATTATAAGTACACTGTAGCTGTCTTCAGACACTCAAGTATAGGGTGTCAGATTCTGGAGAATCTAAATCCTCTTATAATCTGAATATGATGTACATAAACACAGCCTCACATATACTTCTAAATATTTAAAGAAGTGTGGGGCCACTGAAAGGGCTCAACAATTAACAGCATTGTCTCCTCTTCCAGAGAACCTTGGATCAACTACCAGCAACTATATGGTGGCCCATCTCCAGTTCCCGGGGATCAGATAGACAGACAGACAGACAGACAGTGATATGGATGGCAGGCCTGCCTGGTTTTCTTTATTTCTTATCCTTTTTAAAAAAATGTTTATTTATATATTTATTTATGTATTTATTAGATATAAGTACACTGTAGCTGTCTTCAGACACTCCAGAAGAGGGTGTCAGATTCTGGAGAATCTAAATCCCTCTTATGGTCTGCATATGATGTACATAAACACAGCCTCACATATACTTCTAAAAATTTAAAGATGTGTGGGGCCACTGGGAGGGCTCAACAATTAACAGCATTGTCTCCTCTTTCAGAGAACCTGGGATAAACTACCAGCACCTTATGGTGGCCCATCTCCAGTTCAAGTGGATCAGACCCACAGACAGACAGAGAGACAGAGATAAGGATGGCAGGCCTGCCTGGTCTTTCTTTATTTCTTATTCGTTTTAAAAAATGTTTATTTATTTATTTATTCATTTATTTATGTATTTATTAGATATAAGTACACTGTAGCCGTCTTCAGACACTCCAGAAGAGGGTGACAGATTATAGAGATTCTAAATCCCTCTTATGGTCTGAATATGATGTACATAAACACAGCATCACATATACTTCTAAAAATTAAAAAACGGTGGGGCCACTGAAAGGGCTCAACAATTAACAGCATTGTCTCCTCTTCCAGAACACCTGGGATCAACTACCAGCAACTATATGGTGGCCCATCTCCAGTTCCAGGGGATCAGGCAGACAGACAGACAGACAGACAGAGATAAGGATGGCAGGCCTGCCTGGTCTTACTTTCTTTCTTATCCTTTTTAAAAAATATTTATTTATTTATTTATTTATTTATTTATTTATTTATTTATTTATTTATTATAAGTACACTGTAGCTGTCTTCAGACACTCCAGAAGAGGGTGTCAGATTCTGGAGAATCTAAATACCTCTTATGGTCTGCATATGATGTACATAAACACAGCCTCACATATACTTCTAAATATTTAAAGATGGGTAGGGCCACTGATAGGGCTCAACAATTAACAGCATTGTCTCCTCTTCCAGAGAACCTGGGATCAACTACCAGCAACTTTATCGTAGCCCATCTCCAGTTCCAGGGGATCAGACAGACAGACAGACAGACAGAGATAAGGATGGCAGGCCTGCCTGGCCTTACTTTCTTTCTTATCCTTTTTAAAAAATGTTTATTTATTTATTTACTTATGTATTTATTATATATAAGTACACTGTAGCTGTCTACAGTCACTCCAGTAGAGCGTGTCAGATTCTGGAGAATCTAAATCCTCTTATAATCTGAATATGATGTACATAAACACAGCCTCACATATACTTCTAAATATTTAAAGAAGTGTGGGGCCACTGAAAGGGCTCAACAATTAACGGCATTGTCTCCTCTTCCAGAGAACCTTGGATCAACTACCAGCAACTATATGTTGGCCCATCTCCAGTTCCAGGGGATCAGACAGACAGACAGACAGACAGACAGAGATAAGGATGGCAGGCCTGCCTGGTCTTACATTCTTTCTTATCCTTTTTCAAAAATGTTTATTTATTTATTTATTTATTTATTTATTTATTTATTTATTTATTTATTTATTATAAGTACACTGTAGCTGTCTTCAGACACTCAAGTATAGGGTGTCAGATTCTGGAGAATCTAAATCCTCTTATAATCTGAATATGATGTACATAAACACAGCCTCACATATACTTCTAAATATTTAAAGAAGTGTGGGGCCACTGAAAGGGCTCAACAATTAACAGCATTGTCTCCTCTTCCAGAGAACCTTGGATCAACTACCAGCAACTATATGGTGGCCCATCTCCAGTTCCCGGGGATCAGATAGACAGACAGACAGACAGACAGAGATATGGATGGCAGGCCTGCCTGGTTTTCTTTATTTCTTATCCTTTTTAAAAAAATGTTTATTTATATATTTATTTATGTATTTATTAGATATAAGTACACTGTAGCTGTCTTCAGACACTCCAGAAGAGGGTGTCAGATTCTGGAGAATCTAAATCCCTCTTATGGTCTGCATATGATGTACATAAACACAGCCTCACATATACTTCTAAAAATTTAAAGATGTGTGGGGCCACTGGGAGGGCTCAACAATTAACAGCATTGTCTCCTCTTTCAGAGAACCTGGGATAAACTACCAGCACCTTATGGTGGCCCATCTCCAGTTCAAGTGGATCAGACCCACAGACAGACAGAGAGACAGAGATAAGGATGGCAGGCCTGCCTGGTCTTTCTTTATTTCTTATTCGTTTTAAAAAATGTTTATTTATTTATTTATTCATTTATTTATGTATTTATTAGATATAAGTACACTGTAGCCGTCTTCAGACACTCCAGAAGAGGGTGACAGATTATAGAGAATCTAAATCCCTCTTATGGTCTGAATATGATGTACATAAACACAGCATCACATATACTTCTAAAAATTAAAAAACGGTGGGGCCACTGAAAGGGCTCAACAATTAACAGCATTGTCTCCTCTTCCAGAGAACCTGGGATCAACTACCAGCAACTATATGGTGGCCCATCTCCAGTTCCAGGGGATCAGGCAGACAGACAGACAGACAGACAGAGATAAGGATGGCAGGCCTGCCTGGTCTTACTTTCTTTCTTATCCTTTTTAAAAAATATTTATTTATTTATTTATTTATTTATTTATTATAAGTACACTGTAGCTGTCTTCAGACACTCCAGAAGAGGGTGTCAGATTCTGGAGAATCTAAATACCTCTTATGGTCTGCATATGATGTACATAAACACAGCCTCACATATACTTCTAAATATTTAAAGATGGGTAGGGCCACTGATAGGGCTCAACAATTAACAGCATTGTCTCCTCTTCCAGAGAACCTGGGATCAACTACCAGCAACTTTATCGTAGCCCATCTCCAGTTCCAGGGGATCAGACAGACAGACAGACAGACAGAGATAAGGATGGCAGGCCTGCCTGGCCTTACTTTCTTTCTTATCCTTTTTAAAAAATGTTTATTTATTTATTTACTTATGTATTTATTATATATAAGTACACTGTAGCTGTCTACAGTCACTCCAGTAGAGGGTGTCAGATTCTGGAGAATCTAAATCCTCTTATAATCTGAAGATGATGTACATAAACACAGCCTCACATATACTTCTAAATATTTAAAGAAATGTGGGGCCACTGAAAGGGCTCAACAATTAACGGCATTGTCTCCTCTTCCAGAGAACCTTGGATCAACTACCAGCAACTATATGGTGGCCCATCTCCAGTTCCAGGGGATCAGACAGACAGACAGACAGACAGAGATAAGGATGGCAGGCCTGCCTGGTCTTACATTCTTTCTTATCCTTTTTCAAAAATGTTTATTTATTTATTTATTAATTTATTTATTTATTTATTTATTTATTTATTTATTTATTTATTTATTTATTATAAGTATACTGTAGCTGTCTTCAGACACTCCAGTATAGGGTGTCAGATTCTGGAGAATCTAAATCCTCTTATAATCTGAATATGATGTACATAAACACAGCCTCACATATACTTCTAAATATTTAAAGAAGTGTGGGGCCACTGAAAGGGCTCAAAAATTAACAGCATTGTCTCCTCTTCCAGAGAACCTTGGATCAACTACCAGCAACTATATGGTGGCCCATCTCCAGTTCCCGGGGATCAGATAGACAGACAGACAGACAGACAGAGATATGGATGGCAGGCCTGCCTGGTCTTTCTTTCTTTCTTATCCTTTTGAAAAAAATGTTTATTTATATATTTATTTATGTATTTATTAGATATAAGTACACTGTAGCTGTCTTCAGACACTCCAGAAGAGGGTGTCAGATTCTGGAGAATCTAAATCCCTCTTATGGTCTGCATTTGATATACATAAACACAGCCTAACATATACTTCTAAAAATTAAAAGATGTGTGGGGCCACTGAAAGGGCTCAAAAATTAACAGCATTGTCTCCTCTTATAGAGAACCTGGGATCAACTACCAGCAACTATATGGTGGTCCATCTCCAGTTCCAGGGGATCAGACAGACAGACACACAGACAGTGATAAGGGTGGCAGGCCTGCCTGGTCTTTCTTCTCTTTCTTATCCTTTTTTTAAAAAAATGTTTGTTTATTTATTTATTTATTTATTTATTTATTTATTTATTTATTAGATATAAGTACACTGTAGCTGTTCACACACTGCAGAAGAGGGTGTCAGATTCTGGAGAATCTAAATCCCTCTTATGGTCTGCATATGATGTACATAAACACAGCCTCACATATACTTCTAAAAATTTAAAGAAGGGTGGGGCCACTCTAAAAGCTCAATAATTAACAGCATTGTCTCCTCTTCCAGAGTACCTGGGATCAACTACCAGCAACTATATGGTGGCCCATCTCCAGTTCCAGGGGAACAGACAGACAGACATACAGACAGTGATAAGGATGGCAGGCCTGCCTGGTCTTTCTTTCTTTCTTATCCTTTTTTAAAAAATGTTTATTTATATATTTATTTATGTATTTATTAGATATAAGTACACTGTAGCTGTCTTCAGACACTCCAGAAGAGGGTGTCAGACTCTGGAGAATCTAAATCCCTCTTATGGTCTGCATATGATGTACATAAACACAGCCTCACATATACTTCTAAATATTTAAAGATGGGTAGGGCCACTAATAGGGCTCAACAATTAACAGCTTTGTCTCCTCTTCCAGAGAACCTGGGATCAACTAACAGCAACTATATGGTGGCCCATCTCCAGTTCCAAGGGATCAGACAGACTGACAGACAGACAGACTGACAGAGATAAGGATGGCAGGTTTGCCTGGTCTTTCTTTCTTTCTTATCGTTTTTAAAAAATGTTTATTTATTTATTTATGTATTTATTATATATAAGTTCACTGTAGCTGTCTTCAGACACTCCAATATAGGGTGTCAGATTCTGGAGAATCTAAATCCTCTTATAATCTGAATATGATATACATAAACACAGCCTCACATATACTTCTAAATATTTAAAGAAGTATGGGGCCACTGAAAGGGCTCAACAATTAACAGCATTTTCTCCTCTTCCAGAGAAACTTGGATCAACTACCAGCAACTATATGGTGTCCCATCTCCAGTTCCCGGGGATCAGATAGACAGGCAGACAGACAGACAGAGATAAGGATGGCCGACCTGCCTGGTCTTTCTTTCTTTCTTATCCCTTTTAAAAAATGTTTATTTATTTATTTATTTATTTATTTATTTATTTATTAGATATAAGTACACTGTAGCTGTCTTCAGACACTCCAGAAGAGGGTGTCAGATTCTGGAGAATCTAAATCCCTCTTATGGTCTGCATATGATGTACATAAACACAGCCTCACATATACTTCTAAAAATTTAAAGATGTGTGGGGCCACTGGGAGGGCTCAACAATTAACAGCATTGTCTCCTCTTTCAGAGAACCTGGGATAAACTACCAGCACCTTATGGTGGCCCATCTCCAGTTCCAGTGGATCAGACAGACAGACAGACAGACAGAGAGACAGAGATAAAGATGGCAGGCCTGCCTGGTCTTTCTTTATTTCTTATACTTTTTAAAAAATGTTTATTTATTTATTTATTTATTTATTTATTAGATATAACTACACTGTAGCCGTCTTCAGACACTCCAGAAGAGGGTGTCAGATTCTAGAGAATCTAAATCCCTCTTATGGTCTGAATATGATGTACATAAACACAGCCTCACATATACTTAAAAAATTAAAAGGCCACTGAAAGGACTCAACAATTAACAGCATTGTCTCCTCTTCCAGAGAACCTGGGATCAACCTCCAGCACCTACAAAGTGGCCCATCTCCAGTTCCAGGGGATCAGACAGACAGACAGACAGACAGAGATAAGGATGGCAGGCCTGCCTGGTCTTTCTTTCTTTCTTATCCTTTTTAAAAAATATTTATTTATGTATTTATTTATTTATTTATTTATTTATTTATGTAATTATTAGATATAAGTACACTGTAGCTGTTCAGACACTCCAGTAGAGGGTGTCAGATTCTGGAGAATCTAAATCCCTCTTATGGTCTCCATATGATGTACATAAACACAGCCTCACATATACTTCTAAAAATTTAAAGATGGGTGGGGCCACTGAAAGGGCTCAACAATTAACAGCACTGACTCCTCTTCCAGAGAACCTGGGATCAACTACCAGCAACTATTCGTGGCCCATCTCCAGTTCCCAGAGGTCAGATAGACAGACAGACAGACAGACAGAGGTGGAAAATAAGAAAATCACACTGTAGGACCCAGAATTACGAAAAAAATTGAAAAAATGTGGAAAATGAGAAAATCACATGCAGGGCCCAGAATATTTCGAGAAACACTGAAAAACGTGAAAATTAAAAATTCACACTGTTGGACACAGAATATGGCGAGAAACCATGAAAAAGTGGATAATTAAAATTCACACTGCAGGACACAGAATATGCCAAGAAACCCTGAAAACGTGGAAAATTAAAAATTAACACTGAAGGACCTGGAATATGGCAAGAAAACCTGAAAAACGTGGAAATGAGAAAAATCACAGTGTAGGACCCAGAATATGAAGAAAAAACCTGTAAAACGTGAAAAATTAAAAATTCACACTGAAGAACCCAGAATATTGCGAGAAAATCTGAAAAACGTGGAAAATGAAAAATACACACTGTAGGACCCAGAACATGGCAAGAAACCCTGAAAGAGTAGAAAATTAAAAACTCACACTGAAGGACCCCAAATATGGCAAGAAACCCTGAAAAAAGTAGAAAATTACAAACAGACACTGAAAAACCCCAATTATGGCGAGAAAACCTGAAAAAGGTGGAAAATGAGAAAATCACACTGTAGGACCCAGAATTACGAAAAAACTTGAAAATATCGAAAATGAGAAAATCACACTGTAGGACCCAGAATATGCCAAGAAACCCTGAAAACGTGAAAAATTAAAAATACAACGTTTAGGACCCAGAATACTGCGAGAAACCCTGAAAAAATAGAAAATTACAAACTCACACTGAAGGACCCGAAAAATGGTCTGAAAGGTTGAAAAAGGTGGAAAATGAGAAAATCACACTGTAGGACCCAGAATTACGAAAAAAAATTGAAAAACGTGGAAAATGAGAAAATCATACTGCAGGACCCAGAATATGCCTAGAAACCCTGAAAATCATGAAAATTAAAAATTCACACTGTCATACACATAATATGGCGAGAAACCATGAAAGAAGTGGAAAATTAAAAATTCACACTGTATTACCCAGAATATGGCGAGACATACTGAAAAACGTGGAAAATTTAAAATTCACACTGAAGGACCTGGGATATGGCCAGGAAACCTGAAAAACGAGGAAAATTCAAAACTCACATGGTAGGAACCAGAATAAGGCAAGAAAACCTGAAAAACCTGGAAATGAGAAAATCAAACTGTAGGACCCAGAATATGACAAAAAAAAACCTGAAAAAATTACAAAATTAAAAATTCACACTGAAAGACCCCGAATATGGTGAGAAAACCTGAAAAGGTGGAAAATGAGAATAATCACACTGTAGGACACAGAATGGCAAAAAAAAAAAAAAAAAATTTGAAAAATGTCGAAAACGAGAAAATCACACTGTAGGACCCAGAATATGACGAAAAAACCTGGAAAACGTGGAAAATTAAAAATGCACGTTGTAGGACCCAAAATATGCCGAGAAACCCTGAAAAACGTGAAAATTAAAAATTCACACTGAAGGACCTGGAATACAGTAAGGTAACCTGAAAAACGTGGAAATGAGAAAATCACAATTTAGGACCCAGAATATGACGAAAAAAACTGAAACACGTGGAAAATGAAAAATACACGCTGTAGGACACAGAATATGTCGAGAAACCCTGAAAAATTAGAAAATTAAAAACTCACACTGAAAGACCCCAAATATGGCGAGAGAACCTGAAAAAACTAGAAAATTAAAAATTCACACTGAAGGACTTGGAAGATGGCGATAAAACCTGAAAAACGAGGAAAATTAAAAAATCACACTGAAGGACCCCAGATATAGTGAGAAAATCTGAAAAAGCTGGAAAATGAGAATAATCACACTGTAGGACCCAGAATTGTGAAAAAAACTTGAAAAACGTCGAAAATGAGAAAATCACTCTGTAGGACACAGAATATGGCAAGAAACCCTGAGAAATGTGGAAAATTAAAAATACACTCTGTAGCACCCAGAATATGGCAAAAAAACCCTCAAAAAAGTAGAAAATTAAAAACTCACACTGAAGGACCGCGAATATGGCGAAAAAAACAGAAAAACGTGGAAAGTGAAAATAATCACACTGTATTACCCAGAATTACGAAAAAACATGAAAAAAATCGAAAATGAGAAAATCACACTGTAGGACCCAGAATATGGGGAGAAATCCTGAGAAACGTGGAAAATAAAAAATACACTCTGTAGCACCCAGAATATGGCAAGAAACCCTCAAAAAAGTAGAAAATTAAAAACTCACACTGAAGGACCCCGAATATGGCGAGAAAACATGAAAAAGGTAGAAAATGAGAATAAACACAATGTATTACCCAGAATTACAAAAACATGAAAAACATCGAAAATGAGAAAATCACACTTGTAGGACCCAGAAATATGAAAAAACTTGAAAAACGTGGAAAATGAGAAAATCACACTGCAGAAACCAGAATATGCTGAACAACCATGAAAAACCTGAAAATTAAAAATTCACACTGTTGGACACAGAATATGGTGAGAAACCATGAAAAGACTGGACAATTAAAAATTCACACTTTATTACCGAGATATGGAGAGAAATACTGAAAACCGTGGAAAAAAATTCACACTGAAGGACCTGGAATACGACAGGACCTGGAATACGGCAAGAGACCCTGAAATACATGGAAATGAGAAAATCACACAGTAGGACCCAGAATATGACGAAAAAACCTGAAAAAGGTAAAATATTAAAATATCACACGGAAGGACCCGGAATATGGCGAAAAACCTGAAAAACGAGGAAGATAAAAAACTAACACTGAAGGACACAGAATATGGCGAGAAAACCTGAAAAGAGTAGAAAATTAAAAATTCACACTGAAAGACCCCGAATATGATGAGAAAACCTGAAAAAGGTGGAAAATGAGAATAATCACACTGTAGGACCCAGATTATGACCAGAAACCCTGAAAACGTGGAAAATTAAAAGTACATGCTGTAGGACCCAGAATATGGCGAGAAAACCTGAAAAGAGTAGAAAATTAAAAGTTCACACTGAAAGACCCCGAATATGATGAGAAAAACTGAAAAAGGTGGAAAATGAGAATAATCACACTGTAGGACCCAGATTATGCCCAGAAACCCTGAAAACCTGGAAAATTAAAAATACATGCTGTAGGACCCAGAATATGGCGAGAAAACCTGAAAAAAGTAGAAAATTAAAAATTCACACTGAAGGACCCCGAATATGGCAAGACAACCTGAAAAAGGTAGAAAATGAGAATAATCACAGTGTAGGACCCAGATTATGCCCAGAAACCCTGAAAACGTGGAAAATTAAAAATACATGCTGTATAACCCAGAATATGCCAAGAAACCCTGAAAAAGGTTGAAAATTACAAACTCACACTATAGGACCCCAAATATGGTGAGAAACCCTCCAAAAGGTGGAAAATGAGAAAATCCCACTGCAGCACCCAGAATATGCCGAGAAAATGTGAAAAACGTGAAAATTAAAAATTAACACTAACGGACCCAGAATATGGCGAGAAACAATTAATAAAAAGTACAAAATTAAAAACTCACAGTGAAGGAGCCCAAACATGGCGAGAAAACCTGAAAAAGGTGGAAAATGAGAAAATCACACTGTAGGACCCAGAATTACGAAAAAAATTGAAAAAATGTGGAAAATGAGAAAATCACATGCAGGGCCCAGAATATTTCGAGAAACACTGAAAAACGTGAAAATTAAAAATTCACACTGTTGGACACAGAATATGGCGAGAAACCATGAAAAAAGTGGATAATTAAAATTCACACTGCAGGACACAGAATATGCCAAGAAACCCTGAAAACGTGGAAAATTAAAAATTAACACTGAAGGACCTGGAATATGGCAAGAAAACCTGAAAAACGTGGAAATGAGAAAAATCACAGTGTAGGACCCAGAATATGAAGAAAAAAGCTGTAAAACGTGAAAAATTAAAAATTCACACTGAAGAACCCAGAATATTGCGAGAAAATCTGAAAAACGTGGAAAATGAAAAATACACACTGTAGGACCCAGAACATGGCAAGAAACCCTGAAAGAGTAGAAAATTAAAAACTCACACTGAAGGACCCCAAATATGGCAAGAAACCCTGAAAAAAGTAGAAAATTACAAACTGACACTGAAGAACCCCAATTATGGCGAGAAAACCTGAAAAAGGTGGAAAATGAGAAAATCACACTGTAGGACCCAGAATTACGAAAAAACTTGAAAATATCAAAAATGAGAAAATCACACTGTAGGACCCAGAATATGCCAAGAAACCCTGAAAACGTGAAAAATTAAAAATACAACGTTTAGGACCCAGAATACTGCGAGAAACCCTAAAAAAAGTAGAAAATTACAAACTCACACTGAAGGACCCGAAAAATGGTCTGAAAGGTTGAAAAAGGTGGAAAATGAGAAAATCACACTGTAGGACCCAGAATTACGAAAAAAATTGAAAAACGTGGAAAATGAGAAAATCATACTGCAGGACCCAGAATATGCCGAGAAACCCTGAAAATCATGAAAATTAAAAATTCACACTGTCAGACACATAATATGGCGAGAAACCATGAAAGAAGTGGAAAATTAAAAATTCACACTGTATTACCCAGAATATGGCGAGACATACTGAAAAACGTGGAAAATTAAAAATTCACACTGAAGGACCTGGGATATGGCCAGGAAACCTGATAAACGAGGAAAATTCAAAACTCACATGGTAGGAACCAGAATAAGGCAAGAAAACCTGAAAATCCTGGAAATGAGAAAATCAAACTGTAGGACCCAGAATATGACAAAAAAAAAACCTGAAAAAATTACAAAATTAAAAATTCACACTGAAAGACCCCGAATATGGTGAGAAAACCTGAAAAGGTGGAAAATGAGAATAATCACACTGTAGGACACAGAATGGCAAAAAAAAAAAAAACTTGAAAAATGTCGAAAACGAGAAAATCACACTGTAGGACCCAGAATATGACGAAAAAACCTGGAAAACGTGGAAAATTAAAAATGCACGCTGTAGGACCCAAAATATGCCGAGAAACCCTGAAAAACGTGAAAATTAAAAATTCACACTGAAGGACCTGGAATACAGTAAGATAACCTGAAAAACGTGGAAATGAGAAAATCAAAATTTAGGACCCAGAATATGACGAAAAAAACTGAAACACGTGGAAAATGAAAAATACACGCTGTAGGACACAGAATATGTCGAGAAACCCTGAAAAATTAGAAAATTAAAAACTCACACTGAAGGACCCCAAATATGGCGAGAGAACCTGAAAAAACTAGAAAATTAAAAATTCACACTGAAAGACTTGGAATATGGCTATAAAACCTGAAAAACGAGGAAAATTAAAAAATCACACTGAAGGACCCCAAATATAGTGAGAAAACCTGAAAAAGCTGGAAAATGAGAATAATCACACTGTAGGACGCAGAATTGTGAAAAAACTTGAAAAACGTCAAAAATGAGAAAATCACACTGTAGGACACAGAATATGGGGAGAAATCCTGAGAAACGTGGAAAATAAAAAATACACTCTGTAGCACCCAGAATATGGCAAGAAACCCTCAAAAAAGTAGAAAATTAAAAACTCACACTGAAGGACCCATAATATGGCCAGAAAACATGAAATGGGTAGAAAATGAGAATAAACACAATGTATTACCCAGAATTACAAAAACATGAAAACATCGAAAATGAGAAATCACACTTGTAGGACCCAGAAATATGAAAAAACTTGAAAAACGTGGAAAATGAGAAAATCACACTGCAGAAACCAGAATATGCTGAACAACCATGAAAAACCTGAAAATTAAAAATTCACACTGTTGGACACAGAATATGGTGAGAAACCATGAAAAGACTGGACAATTAAAAATTCACACTTTATTACCGAGATATGGAGAGAAATACTGAAAACCGTGGAAAAAAATTCACACTGAAGGACCTGGAATACGACAGGACCTGGAATACGGCAAGAGACCCTGAAATACATGGAAATGAGAAAATCACACAGTAGGACCCAGAATATGACGAAAAAACCTGAAAAAGGTAAAATATTAAAATATCACACGGAAGGACCCGGAATATGGCGAAAAACTGAAAAACGAGGAAGATAAAAAACTAACACTGAAGGACACAGAATATGGCGAGAAAACCTGAAAAGAGTAGAAAATTAAAAATTCACACTGAAAGACCCCGAATATGATGAGAAAACCTGAAAAAGGTGGAAAATGAGAATAATCACACTGTAGGACCCAGATTATGACCAGAAACCCTGAAAACGTGGAAATTAAAAGTACATGCTGTAGGACCCAGAATATGGCGAGAAAACCTGAAAAGAGTAGAAAATTAAAAATTCACACTGAAAGACCCCGAATGTGATGAGAAAACCTGAAAAAGTTGGAAATGAGAATAATCACACTGTAAGACCCAGATTATGCCCAGAAACCCTGAAAACGTGGAAAATTAAAAATACATGCTGTAGGACCCAGAATATGCCAAGAAACCCTGAAAAAGGTTGAAAATTACAAACTCACACTGTAGGACCCCAAATATGGTGAGAAACCCTCCAAAAGGTGGAAAATGAGAAAATCCCACTGCAGCACCCAGAATATGCCGAGAAAATGTGAAAACGTGAAAATTAAAAATTAACACTAACGGACCCAGAATATGGCGAGAAACAATTAATAAAAAAGTACAAAATTAAAAACTCACAGTGAAGGAGCCCAAACATGGCGAGAAAAACCTGAAAAAGGTGGAAAATGAGAAAATCACACTGTAGGACCCAGAATTACGAAAAAAAAATTGAAAAAATGTGGAAATGAGAAATCACATGCAGGGCCCAGAATATTTCGAGAAACACTGAAAAACGTGAAAATTAAAAATTCACACTGTTGGACACCGAATATGGCGAGAAACCATGAAAAAAGTGGATAATTAAAATTCACACTGCAGGACACAGAATATGCCAAGAAACCCTGAAAACGTGGAAAATTAAAAATTAACACTGAAGGACCTGGAATATGGCAAGAAAACCTGAAAAACGTGGAAATGAGAAAAATCACAGTGTAGGACCCAGAATATGAAGAAAAAACCTGTAAAACGTGAAAAATTAAAAATTCACACTGAAGAACCCAGAATATTGCGAGAAAATCTGAAAAACGTGGAAAATGAAAAATACACACTGTAGGACCCAGAACATGGCAAGAAACCCTGAAAGAGTAGAAAATTAAAAACTCACACTGAAGGACCCCAAATATGGCAAGAAACCCTGAAAAAAGTAGAAAATTACAAACTGACACTGAAGAACCCCAATTATGGCGAGAAAACCTGAAAAAGGTGGAAAATGAGAAAATCACACTGTAGGACCCAGAATATGCCAAGAAACCATGAAAACGTGAAAAATTAGAAATACAACGTTTAGGACCCAGAATACGGCGAGAAACCCTGAAAAAAGTAGAAAATTACAAACTCACACTGAAGGACCCGAAAAATGGTCTGAAAGGTTGAAAAAGGTGGAAAATGAGAAAATCACACTGTAGGACCCAGAATTACGAAAAAAATTGAAAACCGTGGAAAATGAGAAAATCATACTGCAGGACCCAGAATATGCCGAGAAACCCTGAAAATCATGAAAATTAAAAATTCACACTGTCAGACACATAATATGGCGAGAAACCATGAAAGAAGTGGAAAATTAAAAATTCACACTGTATTACCCAGAATATGGCGAGACATACTGAAAAACGTGGAAAATTAAAAATTCACACTGAAGGACCCGGGATATGGCCAGGAAACCTGAAAAACGAGGAAAATTCAAAACTCACATGGTAGGAACCAGAATAAGGCAAGAAAACCTGAAAAACGTGGAAATGAGAAAATCAAACTGTAGGACCCAGAATATGACAAAGAAAAACCTGAAAAAATTACAAAATTAAAAATTCACACTGAAAGACCCCGAATATGGTGAGAAAACCTGAAAAGGTGGAAAATGAGAATAATCACACTGTAGGACACAGAATGGAAAAAAAAAAAAAAAAACCATGAAAAATGTCGAAAATGAGAAAATCACACTGTAGGACCCAGAATATGACGAAAAAAACTGGAAAACGTGGAAAATTAAAAATGCACGCTGTAGGACCCAAAATATGCCGAGAAACCCTGAAAAACGTGAAAATTAAAAATTCACACTGAAGGACCTGGAATACAGTAAGATAACCTGAAAAACGTGGAAATGAGAAAATCACAATTTAGGACCCAGAATATGACGAAAAAAAACTGAAACACGTGGAAAATGAAAAATACACGCTGTAGGACACAGAATATGTCGAGAAACCCTGAAAAATTAGAAAATTAAAAACTCACACTGAAGGACCCCAAATATGGCGAGAGAACCTGAAAAAACTAGAAAATTAAAAATTCACACTGAAGGACTTGGAATATGGCGATAAAACCTGAAAAACGAGGAAAATTAAAAAATCACACTGAAGGACCCCAAATATAGTGAGAAAATCTGAAAAAGCTGGAAAATGAGAATAATCACACTGTAGGACCCAGAATTGTGAAAAAACTTGAAAAACGTCAAAAATGAGAAAATCACACTGTAGGACACAGAATATGGCAAGAAACCCTGAGAAATGTGGAAAATTAAAAATACACTCTGTAGCACCCAGAATATGGCAAAAAACCCTCAAAAAAGTAGAAAATTAAAAACTCACACTGAAGGACCCCGTATATGGCGAGAAAAACAGAAAAAGGTGGAAAGTGAAAATAATCACACTGTATTACCCAGAATTACGAAAAAACATGAAAAAAATCGAAAATGAGAAAAATCACACTGTAGGACCCAGAATATGGGGAGAAATCCTGAGAAATGTGGAAAATAAAAAATACACTCTGTAGCACCCAGAATATGGCAAGAAACCCTCAAAAAAGTAGAAAATTAAAAACTCACACTGAAGGACCCCTAATATGGCCAGAAAACATGAAATGGGTAGAAAATGAGAATAAACACAATGTATTACCCAGAATTACAAAAACATGAAAAACATCGAAAATGAGAAAATCACACTTGTAGGACCCAGAAATATGAAAAAACTTGAAAAACGTGGAAAATGAGAAAATCACACTGCAGAAACCAGAATATGCTGAACAACCATGAAAAACCTGAAAATTAAAAATTCACACTGTTGGACACAGAATATGGTGAAAAACCATGAAAAGACTGGACAATTAAAAATTCACACTTTATTACCGAGATATGGAGAGAAATACTGAAAACCGTGGAAAAAAATTCACACTGAAGGACCTGGAATACG